>NC_037681.1:6871187-7027467 GCF_003255815.1 Theropithecus gelada
AGCCCCCGTCAAAAAAAAAAAAAAAAAAAAAAAGAAATAGAGAGTGTGGAGTGGGAAATCAGGGGTCTCACAGTCTTCAGAGCTGAGAGCCTCGAACAGAGATTTACCCATGTATTTGTTGACAGCAAGCCAGTGATAAGCATTGTTTCCATAGGTTATAGGTTTACTAAAAGTATTCCTTACAGGAAATAAAGGGATGGGCCGAAATAAAGGGGTGGGTCTGGCTAGTTATCTGCAGCAGGAACATGTCTGTAAGGCGCAGATTGCTCATGCTATTGTTTGTGGTTCAGGAATGCCTTTAAGCAGTTTTCCACCCTGGGTGAGCCAGGTGTTCCTTGCCCTCATTCCCGTAAACCCACAGCCTTCACTGTGGGCGTCATGGCCATCACGAACATGTCACAGTGCTGCAGAGATTCTGTTTATGACCAGTTTTGGGGCCAGTTTATGGCCAGATTTGGGGGTCTCTTCCCAACATGGGTGATCTTTTATTGGGTGCATATATATTTAGGATAGTTAGCTCTTCTTGTTGAATTGAACACTTTACCATTGTGTAATACCCTTCTTTGTCTTTTTTTATCTTTGTTGGTTTAAAGTCTGTTTTGTCAGAAGCTAGAATTGCAGCTCCTGCTTTTTTCTGTTTTCCATTAGCTTGGTACATTTTCCTCCATCCCTTTATTTTGAACCTATGTGTGTCTTTGCACATGGGATGAGTCTCTTGAAGACAGCATACCAGTGGATCTTGGCTCTTTATCCAGCTTGCCATTCTGTGTCTTTTTAATTGGGGAATTTAACCCACTTACATTTAAGGTTAGTATTGTTTTGTGTGAATTTGATCCTATCATCATTATGTTAGCTGGTTATTTTGCAGATTTGTTTATGTGGTTGCTTCATAGTATCACTGGTTTGTGTACTTCAGTGTGTTTTTATAGTGGGTGGTATCAATTTCTCCTTTCCATATTTAGTCCTTCCTTCAGGAGCTCTTGCAAGGCAGGCCTGGTGGTGACAAATTCCCTACGCATTTGCTTGGTCTGAAAAGGATCTTATTTCTCCTTCGTGTATGAAGCTTAGTTTGGCCGGATATGAAATTCTGGGTTGGAAATTTCTTTTCTTTAAGAATAATGAATATTGGTCCCTGATCTCTGCTGGCTTGTAGGGTTTGGGTTTCTGCTGAGAGGTGTGCTATTAGTCTGATGAGCTTCCCTTTGTAGGTGACCTGGCCTTTCTCTCTGACTGCCTTTAACTTTTTTTTTTTTCATTTTGACCTTGGAGAATCTGATGATTATGTGTGTTGGGGTTGATCTTCTCATGGAGTACCTTACTGGGGTTCACTGGATTTCCTGAATTTGAATGTTGGTTTGTCTTGCCAGGTTGGGAGAGTTATGTTTTTCAACTTGGTTCCATTCTTCCTGTCATTTTTAGGTACCCCAATCAGTCATAGGTTTGGTCTCTATACATAATCCCATTCATTCTTTTTTCCCTATTCTTGTCTGCCTGTCTTAATTCAGAAAGATTATCTTCAAGCTCTGAGATTCTTTCCTCTGCCTTGTCTGTTCTGCTCTTGATACTTGTGATTGCATTATAAAGTTCTTGTGTTTTTCATCTCCATGAGGTCAGTTATATTCCTCTCTTAATTGGCTGTTCTGGCTGTCAGCTCCTGTATTGTTTTATCATGATTCTTAGCTTCTTTGCAGTGGGTTTCAACATGCTCCTTTAGCTCAATGGAGTTTTTTATTACCCACTTTCTGAAGCCTCCTTCTGTAAGTTCAGCCATCTCAGCATCAACCCACTATTGTGCCCTTGCTGGAGTGGGATTGTAGTCATTTGGAGCAGAAGAGGCACTCTGGCTTTTGAGTTTTCAGCATTTTGTGTTGATTCTTTCTTATCTTTATGGGCTTATTTGCCTTTGATCGTTGAGGTTGCTGACCTTTAAATAGGATTTTTGTTCGGTTTTTATTGTTGATGTTGTTGTTGTTTTCTGTTTGTTTGTTTTTCCTTTAACAGTCAGGACACTCTACTGTAGTGCTGCTGTGGTTTGCTGTAATCCAGACCCTAATTGCCTCGGTTTTTCCCATACCTGGAAGTATCACCAGTGAAGGCTGCAAAACAGCAAATCTGGCAGCCAGCTCCTTCCTCTGGAAGCTCTGTCCCAGGAGAGTACTGACTTGTTGCCAGCCCAAATGCACTTTGTCGGAGGTGGCTGGAATCCCCTTTTGGGAGGTCTCACCCAGTCAGGTGGAATGGGATTACAGACCCACTTAAAGAAGCAGTCTGGCTGCTTTTTGGTAGAGCACATGTGATGCGTTAGGGGAGACTCTTTCTTGTCCAGACCATTTGTATTCTCCAAAGCCAGCAGGCTAGAATGGCTAAGTCTACTGAACCACAGAGATGGCAGCCACCCCTGCCCCCGGTAACTCGGAACTGCCTCAGACAGATTCCAGACTGCTTTGGTTGGCTGGCTGGAATTCCAAGCCAGTGGGTCTTAACTTGTGAGTTGCCATGGAAGTGGGGGCCATGGAAGTGGGGCCCATGGAACAATGCTGCTTGGCTCCCTAGATTCAGCTCTCTTTCTAGGGATATATACAGATGGATATCCCCCTTTGCTGGGGATCCTGGAGCCAGAATATGTAAAATTCCTGGGTCACTGTGTGTGCCTGAGCAGTGGCTCTGCCAAGATACCACACAGTTCTGTGTATTGGACCAAAGGCCCTGGTGGCATGAACTCAGGAGATCTCCTGATCTGTGGGTTGCAGAGATCCGTGGGAGAAGCATGGTTTTCTGGGCAGGGTTGCACAGTCACTCACTGCTTCCCTTGGTTGGGAATGGGGGTTCCTTTGGCACCATGCCACTCCTGGGTTGGCTGTTGTTCCCCTTCTTCCCTGGCTTTTCTGCATTCTTATGGGTCAAGTTGTTTGCCCTGTCAGTCCCAATGTGTGAACCTGGATATTTCAGTTGAAGGTGCTGAATTCACTTGCCTCTCTTCATTCCTCTCAGTGAGTGCCACAGGCCACAGCTGCTTCTAATCAGCCATCTTGGATCAACGTTGTTATTCCCTTTTTCATGCTTATTTCATTTCACTCACATCTATAAGAAAAAAAAAAAAAAAAAAGACTCTAACGGCATGAAAAGATGACTTTTGTAGGTTATTGTTGGGTAAAGCATTTGATTTTAAAAAAATATCATGAGCATAGCTCATAGCTCATATTTGGTCATTTTTTGTACTTTTCATTTGTGTATCTAAGACTTAATGCTGAATTGAAGCATCTGTAGGATAAATAAAACTCTGGACCTGTCTGGACAAGCCAAGCTCAAAGCAGGCATGTGCTGTAGTGGCCTCAAATAGGCCAACTGTGGAATCCTAAACTGCCTTCATATTGTTGCTGTACCATTGAGCAGCTATGTGGACTTGAACACTTTTTAGAACTTCACTTCCTTTAAGTAGAGTAAGGGTTGTTATGAGGCTTAAATGAAGTAATGCTTGTAAACTGCTTAACATGGTTGGTGCACAATAAACTTTAGTTTTGTCTCTGAGGCTTATGGAGGGTCCTAGGTTTATGGAGTTGTAGAGCTGGAGAAGCATTTTAAAGTCCAGCGTTCTTCCTTATTTTAGAGAGAGGAAACTGATGCCCAGAGACACTGAAGGTTTCTGAAGCTTGGTTATCATGTGTATGTGTGTTACAGCTTGGCTATGAGGATCATCTGAGCTAATAGGTGGAAAAGCGTTTATATGTCAGTTTTTTAGCATTGTTCATACAGTGGCTAATTGCCTTGCCTGCTCAATGACTGAATGATTTTATAAAATAGTTTTCTGGTTCTGACAATAGAAAAATCAATATATTTTCTTTTTTTTTTTTTTAATTTAGATGTATCCAGTTAAAGCAGGCAATAGATGAAAATAAAAATGCTCTTCAAAAATTAAGCAAAGTAAGTATTGAGGTTAATCATATTATTAAAATATCTCTTCTTATACAAGTATTTTTATTCAGTGGGAGTCAATTCAAGCTGGTAAGTTCCTGGGTTTACATTAGCAATGTAGTCTAACTGCAGCCAGTGCTGGCTTGCCAAACAGGGTTGCTAAGTCTGTGCTTGGGAGCAAAGCAAAATTCAAGGCTCCAACTACCGAAAAATGTTCAGCTTTGATGAACTCACCTGCTATTAAGGATTCAGACAATCCTGGAAGGAGCTATTTTTATTTTTGCATTTTGTGAGTTCTTTGTTTTACAGTTTAGAATTGTTTTTATTTTAATTTCTTCATGGGGAAATAATGCATAGTCTGGCCCTGAGGGTAAGTGAGAAAGAAGCTTGTTGTATCAAATGGCAACTCTGATATCAATGTCTTTGCAAAAATAGGAGGAACAGGAATTTAACCTTGACAATCCCTTCAGGATTTTTTTTTTTTTTTTTTTTGCATGAGCCTTGGCTACCCCCAGATATCCAGGTCCGGAGACTCATGGAGCCTTTAAAGTTGAAGGCACCTGAAAGGCAGCTCTCCAGCTGTATATTACTCCCCTTTATTGCATCTGAGATATGTGGTCACTGAAGAGCTCATCCAAATTTCTCTAGTGGCACAAAACTTTTCAACTTAGGCTGTTTGAAAACCTAATTATTCCTGTTTTACAGGTGAGGAAATTGAAGCTCTCAGTGGTGAAGCAGCCATACCTCTTCTGTCAATAAGTGGCAGAACTTGGGATTGGTGCCGTCTTATTGACCCTGAAGCCAATCTTCTGTCAGAACATATCTCTTACTGACTATGGAAGGTCTATAGTACTTAGCA
Source organism: Theropithecus gelada (assembly GCF_003255815.1). Taxonomy (NCBI): domain Eukaryota; kingdom Metazoa; phylum Chordata; class Mammalia; order Primates; family Cercopithecidae; genus Theropithecus; species Theropithecus gelada. The sequence continues at coordinate 6,875,959 of NC_037681.1, forward strand.
AGAAAATGAAACAAAAACCTAAAACAAGTGGTATAATTTTATTTTTTCATTTGGTTTGCATTCCAACGCAATCGCCTGTTTCTTTTAAATCTAATTTATTTCTCTAAGATAGGTGTAATGTCACACTGATATTTACTTGTTTTTATAGCACTTATTGGAATTTTTTGTTGTTCTTTTGAAATTAGGAAATTGCAATTAATTTTTCAGTGAAACTGACCTATATTCTCTCATAGGCTGATGAATCTGCACCTGTTGCAAACTATAACCAGAGAAAAGAAGAGGAGCATACTCTTTTGGACAAGCTTACCCAACAACTGCAGGGCCTTGCTGTGACAATAAGTAGAAAAAATATAACTGAGTATGCTTCCTTTCTATCTTTCTTTTTTCTTTTTTTAAAGATATGTCACCAATAGCTTTAATGTTTAACTCAAAGACATATAACAGTAGAGATGTAAACAAATGACACTAACAATAGAATCAGTCAATATTTATTTATTGTCTATAATAGAAGGTGTTAGATCCTATGAGAGATAGAAAGAAGTGTAAGTCATAGTATCTGCCCTCAGGCAATTTATAATTTAGTTGAGGAAACAAAACAGAGATCTGAAAAACTAAATAAACAAATGTTAGAAAATAAAGATGATATATTTAATGTCAATGTTGATGTGTAAAAGGGAAATGATTTGGACAGTCTACTTGCATCGTTCTCCCTTTCATAAACATTCTTTAAAAATTTGAAGCAAAGACTGAGTGTGGTGGCTCATACCTGTAATCCCAGCATTTTGGAAGGCTGAGGCAGGAGGATCACTTGAGGCCAGGACTTCAAGACCAGCCTGGACAATATAGTGGACCCCATCTCTACAAAAAGACCCAAATTAGTCATGCTTGGTGGCATGTACCTATAGTCCCAGCTACTTGGAAGGCTGAGGCGAGGAGGATTGCTTGAGCCCAGAAGTTCCAGGCTGCAGTGAGCTATGATCACTTCAGTGCACTCTAGCCTGGGCAATGGAGTAAGACACTGTCTCTATTTAAAAAAAAAAAAATTGAAGCAGGGACATGCATTGTTTTTCTGCCAGAGTGTATGTTAATAATAGCTTCTAAAAGTTGTGAAGAAGACTTACATATACAAGTTGAGTATTCCTTAATCTGAAATGCTTGGGATCAGAAGTATCTTTAATTTTGGATTGTTTTGGATTTTGGAATACTTGCTTTGTACTTATTGGTTGAGCATCCCTAATCTGGTAATCTACATTTTGAAAGGCTCCAATCAGCATTTCCTTTGAGTGTTATTTTGACGCTCCAAAAGTTTCAGATTTGGGAGTCTTTTGGATTTTGGATTTTCAGATTAGGGATACCAACCTGTATGAACAAACCCAATTTGTGGGAAGCAAAAGGAAAAAACCAGTTATTCAGACTCTTTCAGTGTTGTTCTCCAACGTTTATGCTGTACCTGGGGAAGAAATGCTGAAGCTGGTAGATGCGAGGATCTAGAATTTCCACCGATTCTTAGTACTGAGAATGGCAGAGTAGTTGGTATTGGACTTACCTTCCCACCATAAATGACTACAAAGTCTGGACAAAATATACAAAGTATTCGTTTGAAGTCATTGAGCATCTACCAAACAGGGTTGATATTCTTGATATACAGAGACACGTGAAGCAAATCCTACGTTCACCTAGACTTTTTCCCTGGGAATAATTTATGGGCTGTGGTGGAGGAAGGTAGATTCCAAGCAGGGAATAGTAGTCTTACTCAACTGAGGAGACAGAGATCACACTTTGGAGCTGCCCAGTTCACTGGGAGTTGTGGAGCAGGGTGCCACAGAGAGGAGGGAACTGCAGAGAAACAACTCCAGCAGTCTGAAAGGTCTCCTGGGCTGTCTAGGGGCATGACGCCTGTGAGGCCTGGCGGAAAGTACCTGCTGGGAGACTGAGAGTTTAATGGATTCTGGAGATCATATGGTCCTGGAAAAACATTGGAGTTTGTACCTAGCTCTAGTAAAGAGACTTGGGAAATGCTTCAGGCATTTGATAGAGATCACAGAAGACCCAGGCCTTAGGAGTAAAGAAAACACCCTGAGAGGAACAACCATGATCTAGGAATAAAGACAAAGCTGAAGTAGGTCTTCTGTAAAGGAGCCTAAAAGCAGACCTTATCAGAAACAAGATACTTTAACTGTGTAACATTAAATGATTTAAAATTTCTTAGAGGAATCTAACGTAACCCAAAGTCTGTAAGTGTGTCTTGTAATGTGTCCATCACAGTAACCAGTAATAAAAAGAATTAGAAATGCAAAAAAGCAGGGGAAAATACATGATCAATAAGTGACAAGTGATAAGATGGTCAATAAAAACAGACCCAGATATGATCCAGATACAGAGTTAGTTGACAAGGACTTCTAAATGATATGATTAATGCAGTAAAGAAAATAGAAGAAAAGATGAATGATATGGGAAGTGGGTGTATTTTAAGAGAATTCAAGTATAGAAAAATCAAATGAACATTCTATAACTAAAAAATACAATCGATAAACTAATGGCTGAGAACTTCCAAAATCTGACTCAATGTATAGACTCAAAAATCTGGGAAATGTATTAAAATTGAGAGAATAAATAATCAGTAGCTCAGAGATGTGAGAATTAGCAAATAAGAACCATAAAACAATTTTTAATATGTTAAATAATTTATAGGAAAAGATAGATAAGATGAATAGAGTGGAATCTTAAGCAGATAAACGGAAACTTATCAAGACCAAAATGAAAATTCTGGAGCTAAAAAAATACAATATATGAAATAAATTTGCTGGGTGGTTTAACAGAAGATTGGATACAATAGAAGAAGGAAGGGATCAGTGAACCCGAAGACAGCTTAAAACTTTTTCAAACTGATACACAAAAATAAAAAAATGCAAAGGACAAAACAGAATGTAAGCGAGAGGTGGGACACTGTTAAAAGTTATAACAGATTTGTAATTGAAGTCTCAGAAGAAGAGAGAGAATGAAGCACAAGAAATATTTAAAGAGATAGTGACTGAAAACATTTTAAAATTATGATCTAAGGGAGATATCAATCCACTGATCCAAGAATCTCAGGGAACCCCAAACAGAATCAATATAAAGAAACCCACGCACAGGTACCTCATAGCCAGACTACTGAAAAACCAAAGATAAATAGAAAATCTTAAAACCTGCCAAGGGAAAAAAGGAAACATTTAGAGAAAAATGACAGAATCAGAGTTGACATCTTATGAGAAAAAATACAGGTCAGAAAACAATGCAGTAACATCTTGAAAACATTGAAAGAAGAAACTATCAACTCAGAATTCTGTATCCAGCAAAAGTATAAAAAATTAAAGTGAAATAAAGACATTTTCAGGCAAACAAAAGCTGAGAAAATTTGTCAACTGATCTGAAGTATAAGAAATGTTAAAGGAAGTTCTTCCAGCTAGCAGACAATGATCCCATATGGAAATTTGGATCTTCAAAAAGGATTGAAGAAGATGGGTATGTAGGTACATATAAAAGCCTGTTTTTTTCTTTTCTACATGCCTTTAAAAGACACTCGATTATGTAAAGCAAAAGATATATTTGGGGATTTAAAGTATCCAGTCGATTCTCATTATTTGCAATAGCTATGTTGTGTAAAGTTGCCATGAACACTTGATTAGTAAATACTAAACCATTACTCCTGGGGAAATACAGACAAGACTCCTGTGAGCCTCTGGTCACAATGTTTTTGTCAACTGAGTAACATACAACCTTGTGTTACTGTTTAAAGACATCTTATTTCATATATTTTATTGATTAATTGACATTGAATTTACACCAACGGCACTGTCACTCATGCATGAACAAGTCTTATCTAACACACTTATTTTCTCCAGAAGGTACATTATAGCCTTCTTGTGCTTAGGAATACTACATGGGTCTTCAGCGCTATGTTTCGGAGCCATTTTAAACAACAAAATCACACACAAGAAAGAAAGAAACAAACAAACAAAACCACCACAAAAGTGCAAAATGTGTGGCACTACATAGACTGCAAAAAAGGACACTTTCCTGTATGAGAGCTGGAAAAAAAAAAAGGCAGGTGTCACCATGTTCGACTTCAGTTGGGAATGTGTATGCCAGACAACTCAGTTTTTTTGCTGCTTTGTGTATGTCCACAAATGACCACAGAAGCACTGCGAGTGTTAATTGGGAGTTTACAAATAAAGTTTAGTGAGCCAATGAATTCACAAATACAGAATCTGCATGTTACAAGGACTGACTATATGTAGAAGGAAAATGTGACAGTAGCACAGCATAGCACAAAGGCTGTCAGGTCAATGGAATTATATTATTTATCTTAAAGGTGTTTTATCTTTGGTGAAATGTGATATTTCAATTAAACTGATAAGTTAGGGATGCATATTGTAATACCTAAAACAATCAGTAACAAAATAATACAAAGAAGAGTGTACTTAGTAAAACAACACAATAAAATGGAATACTAAAAGTGATTTGATTAACCCAAAAAAGGCAAGAAAGGAGAAATAAAAAAAACAGATGAGACAAATAGAAACCAAATACTAACGTGGTTTCAATGCAGCTATTTGGATAGTTACAGTAAATATAAACGGAGTAACACTCCAGTTACAACAAAGATTGTCAGACTGAATTTTTTTAACCCAAATATATAGTATTTAGAAGAGATACACTTTAGTATACCATTATAGAGAGACTGAAAATAAAGAACTGGAGATATTCCATGTTCTATAACAAAGATATTCTTTGTTCTATAACCAAAACAAAGGTGATATGGTTACAGTAATATCAGATATTTAAGGCTAAAAGGAATTTGCTATTTAAGAAAGGACATTTCATAATGATAAAAGAAAGGGTCGATTCAGTAGGAAAAAAAATCTCCCTAAATGTGTATGCATTTAGTAACATGGGTTCAAATGTATAAAGCAAACGTTGCCAGAACTAAACAGAGCTAGATAATTCACAATCCTTAACCACCTTGATCTTACATGCATAGTGAAGCCTTTCTTAATGATAGGGATATGTTCTGAGAAATGAGTCATTAAGTGATTTCATCATTGTACAGACACCATAGAATGTACTTGCACAAACCTAGAAGGTATAGGTTACCATCCACTTGGGTTATATAGTATAGCCTGTTGCTCCAAGGCTGCAAACCTGTACAGCATGTTACTGTGCTGAATACTGGAGGCAATTAAATTGTAACACAATGCTGTAAGTATCTGTGTATCTAAACATATCCAAATATAGGAAATGTACAGTAAAAATATGGTATTAGATTTATGGGACCATCATTGTATATGTGGCCCATTGTTGACTGAAACATTGTTGTGCAGTGCATGATTATATATGTGTAGAACACAGCACCCAAGTAGGTATTATGTAAATACATACTTTTTTCAGTGCATCTGTAACATTAACCAAAATGAACCATATTGGACCATAAAGTAATTGTCACCGAATTTCAAAAGTTTGAAATTATGTAGTGTGTGTATGTGTGTGTGTGTGTGTGTGTGTGTGTGTGTGTGTGTGTGTATATATTTTTTTCCTTTGATGACTTGGAATGACATTAAAACCCAGTGACAGAAAAATAATTCAAAATGACTACATGTGGCTGGGCGCAGTGGCTCATGCCTGTAATCCCAGCACTTCGGGAGGCCAAGGCAGGCGGATCATGAGGTCAACAGATAGAGACCATCTGGCCAACATGGTGAAACCCCGTCTCTTCTAAAAGTACAAAAATGAGCTGGACGTGGTGGCGCACACCTGTAGTCCCAGCTATTCGGGAGGCTGAGGCAGGAGAATTGCTTGAACCCGGGAGGCAGAGATTGCAGTGAGCAGAGATCGCAGCACTGCACTCCAGCCTGGCGACAGAACGAGACGCTATCTCAAAAAAAAAAACAGAAAAATTACATGTTTGCAGATTGTCACACACTTCCATATAAACCGTGATTTGAAGAAAATATAACAGTGGCAATTAGAAAATATTTGGAATGATAATAAAATCACTGTGGGTTGCAAGCAGTGTAGTGCTTAGAGGGAAAAATTCTATCTTTTGTTTGTTTTGGAGACAGGGTCTCTGTTACCCAGACTGGAGTATAGTGGTGCAATCTCGGCTCACTGCAACATCCACCTCCCAGGCTCTAGTCATCCTCTCCACCTCTGCCTCCCCAAGTAGCTGAGACTACAGGTGTGTGCCACCATGCTAGGCTAATTTTTTAAATTTTTTGTAGAGGCAAGGTCTCACTATATTGCTCAGGCTGGTTGTGCAATCCTCCCACCTCAGCCTCCCAAAGTTCTGGGATTACAGGTGTGAGCCACCGCACCTGGCCAGAAATTTATATCTTTAAATGTATAGTTTGAAGAAAAAGTTGAAAATCAATTACTAAAACATGCAACTTTAGAAGCCAGAAAAAGGACAACAAACCCAAGGAAAGCAGAAGGATGGAAATAATAAAAATAAAAGCAGAAAACAGTGAACAATAAACAGACCTACAGTAGGCAATATCAACAAAGCCAAACTGGTTCTTGGAAAATTAATTAAATAGATAAACTGCTGGCATTACTGATCAAGAAAAGAGAAAGAGAAAAAAAAACAGAAATTAATACAGATTCTACAAGCATTAAAAAGGTACTATGAAGATACTATGAACAACTTACGTGAATAAGTTTTAAATTTAGATAAAATCAGTTTCTTTAAAAAGAAAATGTACTAAAATTGACACAAGATGAATAGACAATCTTAACAGTTCTACTAAAATATCTACTAAAGAAGTTGAATCTGTAATTAAAAGCCTTTCCACAGATTAAACTCTCAGGTAGCTTTACTGGTAAATTTATCGTAAACATTTAAGAAAGAAATAGTGCCAATATTACAAAATCGTTCTAGAGAACAGATAAAGAAGAAACACTTTCAAATCATTTTATAAACTCTCAATAACACAGATACCAAAACCTGACAAGAACACTAGAAGAAAATTACAAGGCCCTCATGAACAGATGCACAAACTCAGTATAAAGTATTAGCAAGTAAAATCTAGAGGCATTTCAAAAGGGAAATACATCATGACCAAGTGGAACTTGTTCCAGAATGTAAGGTTGACTTAATATTAAAAAATCAATCATTGAAATGCACTACATTAATGAAGGAGAAAAAACGTATCAAGTTCACATTATTTTTGGCAACATTTTAGAATAATTGACCCATATAAAATATGTACAAAATAACTCCTAAAGAAGGAAAAGACACATTGAAAAGCAATATGACATTTTATGGATTTTTTTATTCTTGTGGTATAAAAATGGTTGTTACATCCCTGTTTATGTTTTAGATCGCTGTGGTATAAGAGTGTCCTACCATTATTTTAAACAAAGTTAAGCTAATATTTCTTTTTATTCCAGAGCAAATCTTATATTTGACTAGTTTTATGGTTAATGATGTTCATTTGCATTAGTCTAAGTATTGTTTTCCCATTTTAAAGACAAACTTCTCTGATGTAAGCTTTAGGAGGGTAAAGATCTTGGTTTTGTTCATTGTTATAGCCCAAGCTCGTAGTGTCTGTCACACAGTAGGTACCCCCCAAAATTTAAACTTTGCTGAACGTTGAGTGAATAAATAAAAGAAAGATTTAGTGACATGCCCAAGCTAATGTTATTTTGGCATTTCTCTCTTCCTCACCCTCCTATTCACCTCCTTTCTCTTCATCCCTATGCTGTTTTCTTAGTTCATAGTGTTGTCACTTCTCACTTTCAACAACCACCCTCACCTTTAGCCCTTCTTCTAATCTGTTCCCCACATTGTAGCTTTGTCTCCTTTCTAAAGTGGGAATCATGTCCTTCCCCTACTCATTTTTAGGGATGACTTTAAAGGTAAAGCTCACCTGGGCTACATTCTGCATACTTCTTTTCAGCCTCAACTCTCACTCATTTTCCTCAAGCCTTGCCCTACCATTCATGAGCTACTTGACGTTTCCTAATCTCAAATCTCCTTTCTGCTCTCCCTGCCCTTCCTTTCTACTCCCATTTTACCTGATTAATTCTGTATCATCTCTCAAGACCTAATTAAAGCCTTTCTGATTCCCATTCATGCAGCCTGGGTTAGGTGTCCCTCTTGTGTGATTGATTTCTTAGTATCCTGTGTATACCTCTACTCTAGTACCTATTGCACTATTTTATAATTCTCCATTTTCTAGATTGTCTCATTGCAAGCTCCTTGAGGATGGAGAATCATGTCTGGTTTACCTTTGTGTCCACTGTGTGTCTCTCTGACACAGAAATTGACCTACAGCACCAGTGTCGTCATCATAACTGACTTTTATGGAAAGCTTGCTATGGGCAAGCACTGTTCTAAACACTTTGCAAGTAGTAACTCATCTTAATCCTCATGACAACCTTAGGAGGCAGGTTCTATTATTATCTCCACTTTACCAATGAGAAATGAAGAGCTTAAAAGAAGCCTACTCAAGGTCATCCAGCAAAGAAGGAATAGAGCCAGAATTTAAATTTAGCAGAGCCTGTGCTCTAAGTACTTCCTAATAATGCTTGAACAGCATTTGCTTAATGGACGAATCCAAGACTTGAATTCGAGTCTCCTGGCCTCAAGTCCAGTAATGCCCTGCCATCTCACATACCTGACTCAGCTCCCTCTCTGCCTCAGTCTCTCCAGGCACACCTTCTTAGCTAGTTGGTAGAAACTGTTCATTGTATTTTCCCTTATTTCTTTTATTTGCCAGCTCCAAATATGGGATATTCATGTACATTTAGAATTAATGCTCATAGCTTGTCTGTTCTTATATATTATTTCAAGTAGTCCTACCCAGAAACACTTTTTGTAGAGTTGGGGCACCTACTGAACAAGAGGAAGAAAGTGAAAGTGAAGAAAGTGAAGACAGTGGTGGGGAGGAAGAAGATACAGAGGAGGAAGAGGAAGAGAAAGAGGAAAATGAATATCACAAACCATCAACCGGTGAAGAATACATCGCTGTTGGAGATTTCACTGCTCAGCAAGCTGGAGATCTTACATTTAAGGTAGGTAGAATAAGACTGAAACCTAACCTAAGGATCAATGTCCATACCGAACAGAATAAGAAAACTCTGCCTGTACACCTGTATTACAGATTCTTAAATTAAGTGAAGTTTTTTAATGTTCTATTTAAATAAGTAATAATTATGATTTACAAGCAGTAGTAATATGAGATTGTGTTACTAAAGTTACCTCCTCTAAATAGGTTTTTGAAAGTGGCTTTAATGTTGAGAATTCCTAACTTAGGGGTAAAATTTTATAATTTGTTGTTGAATGTCACATGTGTAAATTCATTCAAGTGAGTTAGGCAATGTCCATAGGTGGAGGTAGAAGGGAGCACTTCCTGCCGTTTTGTAGCAGTCTTTCCTGTTAGCTTAGATATGAGAGGGGCTTGCGTCCATACTTGCTTGGCCTGGGCATAAATAAGTGGCAGGTGGGACAGAACAATAAAGTTGTGATTTTTGAAGTTGTGATTTTGAGCCTGTGTTTTTTGCTAGAGAAATGAGTCAAAGAAATTTAAGTGAATATATGAATTTTGGTTCTTATATTAAACTTCAAAGTTTAGTAACTGATTAATAATAAAATACATAAGAATATTATGCAAATAATTATATGGTTTAATTTATTGATTTTTTTTTCAAATTCTTCTGGAAAATGGCCTCAATATTAGACAATAATGTATATTTTAAGAAAGTGTTTGCTTTTGTAGTGTCCTCAGGGGTGGAAATGCTTTTGTCTTCAAAGATATTTTATTTTTATAAATGAGCGAGTGTTATTCAAAACATATCTGGTAAATTAAGTGGGTAATTGCATTCAGTAAATACTATTTTTGCTCAAATATAGGGTTTAACTTTAATGGAATTGATTTTCTTTGGGAATGTATATGCTGCTTCTGAAAGACACTTTTCCAGAGATATTACAACATTAAAAAACATTTTACACAGTAATCGAACTTTTGGAGTAACTTTGGCACCTTAAAAATGATTGTGAAAAATAGTTCCCATTTGCATAAATGGTTCAAGTGTATGATAGGTAACCAAAAGGAATGATCCATTAAATGATGTCACATTTATGGTTTTAGGTGAATTAGGCAGAATACATAGGGGTTGGGTGATAGGGAAGCTTTTGATAAATACTGGATTAAAAAAATTTTGCCTTTTTTTTCCAGCACTTATTTTGAATCATTGGTAATGATACAGACTCATGATTATTGAATTTTATTTAAAATGTTTTGTTTTGCTTTAAGAAAGGGGAAATTCTCCTTGTAATTGAAAAAAAACCTGATGGTTGGTGGATAGCTAAGGATGCCAAAGGAAATGAAGGTCTCGTTCCCAGAACCTACCTAGAGGTTAGTCTTGGTTTATGCTTTCCTTTTCTAAGACTTTTTTTTTTCACTTTTAATAAAACATTTAGCTGTGTTCTTTTGTCAGTTGACTAGTGAATGACTTGAGATATAGAATTTGCTTTAATTTTGGAGGGACAGGACCTGGGGAAAACATCGTGTATTAATGGTCCTGGGGACCTGTGAAGTGCTCTTAGGCATTTGAGCCCTGGAGCGTGATCTCACAGTGAGGGGATGCTTTGTGGATTAATGCTGATCATAACAAATACTAGGTCTCTATTGTTTATTGTGAAACATAACCGCAGTTAACTTTGTGTTAACTTCCACAAATACATGATCCCCTTACTAAAATGTGAACATACTATACACGTGTGTTCCTAGCTTATATTTTCTTGTTTCATAAAATAACACAGTCATTTTCTGTGCCAAGATACGTAGATTTCTGTCTGGATCAGCACCGTCCAATAAAACTATGATGCAAACCACACATGTAATTTAAATTTTTCAGTAGCCACATTGAGATATCTTTTTGCTGACACCACTTCTTAAACCAAGTATGTGGTTTTTCTCTGACACCATATGTGTTACTACATCAGTTCTTCTACACCAACCAGTGTCAGCAATTCAATTCCATTCTGATGCTAATGCTTGGAGCTAGCACAGACCCCCATAGGTTAAAGGCTCAGTCTCTCACAAGACTGCTGCCCACTTCCGTTGCCAGTCACAAGTCCCAGGAACCACCCATAGTTCTGACTGACTGGCTATACATTCACCAGTTCCAACACCCTCACCTCAGGGGTTCAGTAATTTACTGGAATAATTCACAGAACTCAGGAAAACGCTTTCCTTGCATTTACCAGTTTATTATAAAAGGATACAACTCAGGAACAGCCATAGAGTGAGGTATTGGTGGGGGGTGGCCGGCATGCCCTCTCTGGGCCTTCCACCTTCCCAGCACCTCGCTGTGTTCACCATCCTGGAAGCTCCTGGAAACCCATCATTTAGGGGTTTTTCTGGAGGTTTCATTAGTCGTATTAGCTAAATAATTAGCAATTGGTGATTAACTCAGTCTCCAACTCCTGTCCCCTCTTCGAAGGTTGGAGGGTGGGGCTGAAAGTTCTAACCTCTAATACCTGGGTTGGTTTTTCTGGTAACCTGTCCCCTTCCTGAAGCTGTTCAGGTGCCCACCTAGAGTTAACCTCATTAGCATAAACTCAGGAGTGACTGAAAGGGACTCCTGATGAATAAGAAAACATACTTCTATCATTCAGGAAATTCCAAAGATTTTTGGGAGCTCTGTGCTGGGAACCAGTGACAAAGAACAAACACATATTTTTCATTACACACATTTTTAAAAAGTAAAAAGAAACAGGTAGAATTATTTTTAATAATATATTTTATATTATCCAGTATATCAAAAATACTATTTTGACATATAATCAATATTTTAAAATATTGAGTCATTTTGCTTTTTTAACATTAAGTTCAAAATCCAGTGTGTGTTTTACATTTACAGCACTTCTCAGTTTGGACTAATTTCAAGAGCTCACTAGCTACACGTGGCCAAAGGGCTATTGTATTACATAGGGCAGGTCTAGATCATCTTTTTCAACGGCAGCAAGTCTTCTAATCTCATTTAGATGGTCATTTAAGTTGTTTCCAACCTGTAATCACTATCGATTATGTTGCAAAGAACATGAGATTAGCATCTGCTGCCAGTTACGGAAAGATCCCCCAAAAAAGTAGCTTAAATAAGGTAGAAGCGTATTTCTCTCAAGCATAGAAGTGTGGAGAAAGGCAATCAAGAATTGGTTAAGATCCTATCCAATATTTCATCCTGTTTCTGATGTGAGTCTACTTTTCCTAGAGTTCTCTCTTTAGTTTTAAGTCAGCTGCTGGATCTTTTAAGGATTCCAAGGAGCAAAAGAGGAAAGAAGTCAAAGGCATAAGCTGATGCCTTTTTAAAAAGGTTTCTTGGAAGTTACACAGAAAACTTTCAATTGTTGCTCATTGACCAGCATTTAGTTCTCTGGCAACACTTAGCTGCAAGGAAGTCTTGGAAAATGTAGTCTTTTAACTGGATCATTGTTAAATCAGGGATTTTGTTTGAAAGAGGAGGTGGGGAATAGGTGGTAGCCACCCGGCAACTTGTGCTGTCATCAAGTCTGCGTGCATCTTTGCACACTTGCCCGATTATCCCCTTAGATAAATTCCTAGATGTTCATCACTGGTTCAAAGGGTTTACACCTTTATATTTTGATTTCTTTTTCCAATTTGCCTTTTAGAAAAGTTATGCCAATTTGTACTCCCACCTCTAACAATCAGAGAGTGCTGTTTCCTTACACATTTGCCAGTGATGGCTGTTACCAGTCTTTAAAATTTTTGCCAATATGACCAACAAAAAAAGTGTCATTAGTAGTTTTATGTGCATTTACTGTACTCCTAATGAGGTTAAGTATCATCTCATATGCTTTATGACCATTTGTATATCTTCTTTGCGAATGGCCCTTTCGGTTTTCTTTATTGATACGTAGTATTTTTGTATTTGTGTGAGTACTTTTTACTTGTATGGACTGCGTAATGATCAAGTCAGGGTATTTGAGATTTCCATCAACTTGAGTGCTTATCATTTTTATGTGTTGGTACCTTTTCAGTTCTTTTGGATATTTTTTCTAAGGGATTTAAAAAACTCTTTCATTGATTTCTAAGAGCTTTTATAATATTTTAATAATAAGGATATTAATCCTTAGATATTTGTGTGAGCTATTTTCTTTTTTCCCCCTCAGGATATGCTTAAGTTATGTGTTACATATTTTCTTTGTTGACTTTAGCTCATGTTTATTTCTTACATAGCTAAATCTGTCAGTGTTTCCACTTATGATTCTTGATTTTGGTATCACGATTGGAAAGGGCTTCCCCATCTCTAGATTGTTTTCTTCTAATGCTTTTATATTTCTTTTATGTTTATCTTCTTTTCTTTTTTATTTGAGTAAATTCCATCTGGAATTTATTTTGATTAAACTCGCTGTCTATCTCAGTTGTTATTTTTTGAAATAGCGAAGTTATTAACCGTGTGTTGAAAATTTATTTCCCACTGAGTTTTATCATATATACTAAATTCCCATCTATGCGCGAGGTTTTCTAAAAGTACTAATGCTTTTGTTTTTTCTTTTTAAACAGAAAAACTTGTTTTTGTTTTTACTGGAGGTTTAGGTGGCAGTACTGGTATTTTTATTGGTTGTTTTTTGCATTAGTTAAAAAGCACTTCACATTTCAATGTCTTTTTAGCCTTATAGTGAAGAAGAAGAAGAAGGCCAAGAATCAATTGAAGAGGGCAGTGAAGAAGATGTAGAGGTGGTGGATGAAACAGCAGATGGAGCAGAAGTTAAGCAAAGGTACAAAAGTGGGAAAGGATATCAAAGTAGGTTTAGGAAACATTTTATTTGTTTATTTTTACTGTTATAAATAATTCAATACTTTCTTGAAATGGAGACAACTTGTACCTGGAGAACGTTTCATACTATTGTCTGCTTAAAGATCATTACTATTTTAATTTTATAATTATTTTGAATACATTTAGTTCTACCTTGTTTTCATCTGGAAACTGTTAGGTTTTCAAAACATACTGATGATTATAAACTGTGATTAAAGAGGTTCCCCAATTGAGTGAATAGACATAACCTGACCTGACTCACTTTGCTATTTTGTCTCCCCAGAGCTGATTCCCACTGGAGTGCTGTTCAAAAAGTGATCTCAGAGGTGGGTATCTTCTGTCTTAGTAATGGTGTCTTGTTTTGTTACCTAATAGCTCTGAGGCGAAACAGGTTGGAGACTGTGGAAGATAGCAATGGATCTGAAACAGGGTTCAGGACATGGAATGTACAGAGCAGAGGATGTATATTTTTTTCTGGTTTCTAAGCCTGTGCTCCAAATAACATTTCTCATTAGTTTTTTTTGTACAAAAAGAATAGATAATCTTATTCATGGTGTCACTTGAGAGCTTGGAAACATTCTCATTGATCCTGCTTTCCTATCATTTGAGTGGAAACAGATGTTAAAATTTAATTACGATTTGAAAAATCCTGAAAGGCTTTAATAAAAAGTAAGAAATTGGCCAGGCATGGTGACTCACACCGGTAATCCCAACATTTTGGGAAGCTGAAGCCAGAGGATCACTTGAGGCCAGGAATTCAAGACCAGCTTGAGCAACATAATGAGACCCTATCCTACAAAAAATAAGAAAAATTAGCCGAGTGTGGTGGCTCGTGCCTGTAGTCTCAGCTACTCGGGAGGCTGAGGTGGGAGGATCGCGTTAGCTTGGGAAGTCAAGGCTATAGTGAGCTGTGATTGTGCCACTGCACTCCAGAGCATGAGTGACAGAGCAAGACCCTGTCTAAAAAAAAAAAAAAGTAATTAATTAAATTTTTTTAAAGGAAGAAATGATCTATAATTCTTTCATTAAAAAAAAAATTACAGGCTGGGCACAGAGGCTCACGCCTGTAATCCCAGCACTTTGGGAGGCCAAGGCAGGTGGATCACCTGGGGTCAAGAGTTCAAGACCAACCTGGTCAACACGGGAAACCTCACCTCGACTAAAAATACAAAAATTAGCTGGGCGTGGTAGCGCATGCCTGTAGTCCCAGCTCCTGGAGAGGCTGAGGCAGAATTGCTTGAACCTGGGAGACGGAGGTTGCAGTGAGCCGAGAATATGCCACTGTACTCCAGCCTGGGCGACAGAGCGAGACTCCATCTCAGGAAAAAAAAAAAAAAAAAAAAATTACATAGCCAAATGAAAATTCTCCTCCTCAAACTCATAAGTAGTCACCATTAACAATTTAGTAAGTATCCTTCCTGACCTTTTTCTTTACTTGTTACGTATAAGTACATGCTTGTATGTGTGAGGGTGTGTGTCTATGAGTTGTATATTTTGTATATATGAAAAGAATCCATTAATTCTTCAGCGCGTATGATTTGCCAATAGACATTAACTTACCTGTGAAATGGAAGCGCAGGGTGGAGCAGGACAGGAGCAGAGACGTTTTGATAAGGGTGTACTTGAAGTAGCCGCTCCGGAACACAGAGCTCTGCGTGCTGGGCACCGTATGGGGCTTAGGTCCTTAGGAGAGGCCAGGGTGCTGTGATGGCATCCTCTCAGGAATCTGGAGCCAAGTCATATTATTCTTCCACTAGTCTGTATGTTTATATTTTTCTTTTTTAAGTTATAGTTACTCTAGTGATAAAGAGAAAGTATTATAGAGATGCGGAAACATGACTGAAAACAAATCCATTTTGATGTTACTATCTTCAGCAGATAAACACTGTTGATGTGTTAACCATGATGGGAGCTATTCCTGCAGGGTTCAGGCCTTCCACACTCTCGCAGCTTCTGGAGGAAGGTAACGTGTGCCTATCAGCCACTGCACTCTTTCAGCAAAGCAGTCAAGATCCACGTCTAATTTTTCTATCACAGGCAAAACACATTGTTGAAGAAGATGTTGAGTCTCACATCTCTTTGGCGCTCATCTTTTCCTCATCCTTCCCATGACAGTGAGGAAAGATCCCTGATCCTATCAGAGGCCAGCGTGTTTACCAGTGCTCTGGGTTCCAGCCGCTTTCTTTTTTTAAAAAATGTGACTCCTTTAATTTTCAGTCCTTTCCTGTGTCTTTAGCTGACCCACCTTCCCCTCACTGGTTCATTCCCTTGTCTGTGATATCAGCACACCTAATTCCTCCCACCTTTAAGGATCAGCCCCTTGAATCCTATCCAATTTTAGCCAAAACCTCCTTTTCCCTGATCTTCCTCCAAGCAAGACTTTTCCAAAGAATTATCTCCATTTGGAATTTTCATTTTCCTTACTCATTCTTGGCTTTCCCTGTACTTGGCAACTTCTGTCTATAAGCTCATTTTAAAGAGGAATCATGCTGGGGGACAAGGAGTGTCCTGTATACCCTGAGTTGTTGAGCTGTCATGGAAGGGCTGCTTTGAAGTTGCCTCTGCTGGGAAGGTTCTTCGCAGCACTCCCTAAATTCCCATCTTTTCATCCTTCAGGTCTCAGGGTAAATTCTGCCTTCCCAGAGATGCCTTCCTTGAGTAATGTGGGTTTCCCCTACTCTCATTCATGTGAACACCTTTATAGCTCTAAGTCCTCTAATAATTATTTTATTTATTTGCTTGTCTACTTATTTTCTAAAAAAAAAATTTTCTCCCATTCAACTGTAAACTATGGAGGGCAGGGGACATATCTCTGATTTATCTTTGTGTATCTAGAACCTGGTGTAGTATCTGGCAAGAGTAGAAACTCAAAAATTATTTCTTGAATGGATAAATGATGTTATTTTAAGTATTATTCATGACTAAAGCATGGAAGAAGAGCATAAAATGCTTTTGTGTTAAGAAGTAAAACTAATGACTATGTATTTTTTCTGAAGTCTCCAAAAAGTGCTTACAGATTTCTGCATTTTACAGAAATATTTGAATAAATCATTGTCATCATGGGGCATATTATTGGCCTAAAAGTCTTTCTTAAAGGTACTTTAAGATGATCTTTTATGTGTTTGTATCTGTAAGTTTCGTACTGTTGTTTTTATGCATAAATCTATATTGGTGGTCCTATTTTGGAAAGCAAGTTCTTAGTAAGCAGCGTGGCATTTTGGAAGTGCCTGTACTCTAGTTCATAGCATAACATTATGGATTTTTGATTTTGAGTTTCTTTCTTTGTAAGAAAATTAAGAAACAATGATTTTTTCAGGAAATCAATTTCGAGCAAGTTACTTCCTACAACCAGAGCTCATGCCTTCACAACTGGCCTTCAGAGATCTGATGTGGGATGCTACAGAAGGCACTGTAAGTATAGTTACTCTCAGTAAAACTGTAACTCTTCCAGATTTTGTCATGGTTGCAAGTAGACAACATGTTAATTGACTAATGCATTATGAAAAACAAAAAAAATTGATTCTCTATGATAATTTTGAAATAGTGATATTTTTATAACTAAGGTAGAATTTGGACTTGCTACCTTGACTTTATTTTGTTTCTCTTTTCCATTGCATTCTTCTCTCATTGTTAGAAAGGAAATAATACTAGGTTTCTATCTTAATCACTCTTTGCCTCAATTTCTTCATCTGTAAAAATAGAGTAATAGTAATGCTTCCAACATAGAGTTATTTTGAAAATTGTGTGTGTGAAGGGTTTTGAATAATGCCTGGCATATGAAAAGAACTCAGTAGATGTTAGCCAGTATTATCATTTATAGTAGTAGCAGCAGTAGTAGTATTTTTGAGACAGGTCTCCCTCTGTCACCCAGGCTGGAGTGCAGTGGTGTGATCATGGCTCACTGTAACCTCAAACTCCTGAGCTCAAGCGACCCTCCCACTTCAGCCTCCTGAGTAGCTGGGGCCACCGGCCTACACCACCATGCCCAGGTAATTTTTGTATTTTTGGTAAAGATGGGTTTTGCCTCATTGCCAGGCTGGTCTCAAACTCCTGAGCTCAAGCAATCTGCCCTCTTCTCCCTCCCAAAGTGCTAGGATTACAAGTGTGAGCCACTAGTCCCAATCTAAGTTATGTAAATGAAAAGGCTTATGACTATAAAGCAGAATGTAAAGTTTAATTGAAGCTGTTCTTAAAAAAATCAGAATACCAATTTATTTACTCATAATCTGAATTATACCTATGAAGTAGATCTGAATAAATGTATCAAATAGTGCATTCTCTCTGTTAAGACACCTATTAAGAAACTAAGGAACAATGTAGATAATTGCTTGGAATAAAAAATAGTGGGATAATCTTAATACCAGGTGGCATTGGTTTTATGCTGTGTTAGCCTTCTGCACTTACCCACATTCTGTGGGAGTGAACCTGGGGACTGGAATACAGTGATTCTATAGTCAGATCATATACATTTTACCTGCTAATATTTATTGTTCCTTTCATCACAGTTTTTAAGTATTTAAGAAAAATGCAAATATTTCAAATGTAACTCTATGAAAAATTTACCTAAAATGACTGATTTTAATTTTCAATCAACTTTTAATTTTATTGAAACTTTTATTGTATATGTGTAAATTTTTTTTCTTTTTTAAAAATTCTGTATACATTTTCATAAGCTGAATTTACAAAAGACAGATTTGTGTTAGAAATCATAAAAATAAACTTTTTTATAACTAATTTTTCTTTTAGATTAGGTCAAGACCAAGTCGTATTTCATTGATTCTGACATTATGGAGCTGTAAAATGATTCCTCTTCCAGGAATGAGCATACAGGTTCTCAGCAGACATGTCCGCCTCTGTCTATTTGATGGTAATAAGGTAAGCTTACTGAGAAGTAAATCAATTCATACTAGGATTATGGAGAAACAGTTCCTTAGATTCTTTTCCATTCAACTCCTCCCCAATTCCTAAGAGAGTATTTTTTACCTAGTACCAAAGAAAAGTTTGAATGACTCTTTAAAAAATTAATTTTTTAAATGAGATACAGGTTAAACAGTACTTAGATGGAAATTTATAGTTTTAATTGCATATATTAGAAAAAAAGATAAAAGATTTAAAGTCAGTGATCTAAACTAGCAAATCAAGAGGCTAGAAAAAGAAGAGTGAGTTAAACCTGAAGAAAGTAGAAAGTAGGAAATAATACAGATAAGAGTAGAAATTAATGAAATAGAAAACAGATGAACCAAAGAGAAAATTTAAAAAAAGAGATAAGTTGATTCTTTGAAAACATTAATAAAACTGAAAGATGCATAGTGAGACTATCAAGACATTTTTTAAAAAGTAAAAGAAAACAAACTATTAACATCTGATATGGAAATAGAGACATTATCACAGATCCTTCAGACATTAAGAGGCCAGTAAGGAGATACTATGAACAGCTTTATACCAGTAAATTTGATAACATTGATGAAATAAATAAATTCCTGGAGAACCATAATTTACTGAAACTGGCATAAGAAGAAATAGAAAATGTGAATAACCTCAGTTAAAGAAATTAAACCTATAATTTAAAAAAAATCTTCCCACAAAGAAAACTTCAGGCCTAGGTGGCTTCACTTGTGAACCTCTTCAAACATTTAAAGGAGAAATAATACCAGTCTGATACAAATTCTTCCAAGGAACAGATGAAGGAGAAATGCTTCCCAACTTATTTCATAAGGCCAGAAAAAACATGACCCCAAAATATGACAAGACATTACAAGAAAGGAAAATTACCAGATAGTATCCTTCATAAATATAGAAAGTAAAATTCTAAACAAAATATTATTAAATTGAATCTAGCAATATATAAAAAGGACATTATATCATGATCAATTGGGATTTATTTCAGAAATTCAAATGTACTTGCCTGGGTAGTCACATGTAACATTTGAAAATCAATCATTATAATTTGCCATAAGAAAAATCATATGATCATCTTAAGAGATAAGGAAAAAGCATTTGACACATTTCAACACCCATGTATGATTTTTGAAAAATTCTCTACAAACTAGGAATAGAAGGGAGATTTCTCAAATTGATAAAATGCAACAAGAAAAACCCTAAAACTAGCATTATCGTACTTAACAGTGAAATACTGAACACTTGTTTCCTAAGACCAGGAACAAGTGAAAGATATCCAAAAAATAAAAAGATAACTCAGTTTTCTAAAGGGACAAAAGACTTGAATAGCCTCTTCAAAAAAGAAGTATCAAAAACCACTAGAAGTAAAAAAAGATACTCAACATGTAAGAAGCCATCAGGGAAATGCAAATGAAAACCACAGTGAGAGAGACCGACCTATAAGTTACATATAAGAAGCCCACCTTAAATATTATGCTATAGGTGGCTTAAGAGAAAAGGATGGGAAAAGATATACCATTCAAAAGATATTAATATCAGACAAAGTAGACTCCAGGCACTACATGGCGATAAAAGAGATGGTTCACCAAGAAGACATAGTAATCCTAAGTTGGTACATACCTAACATCCGAAATTTAACGTACATGAAATAAAAATGGTTAGAACTGAAAAGAGAAATCGGCAAAGTCACAGTTATAGTTGGGGCCTCCATTATAGTTGGAGAATTTAACACTTCTCTCTTGGTAATATAGGACAAGCAAACAGAAAATTAGTAATGATGTAAGAGAACTGTATAACATATCAACAAACTGGATTAGATTGATATTCACATAACACTTCACCTCAAAATAGTAAAATACACATTCTCTTAAGTACATATGGAATAATCACCAAGATAGACAGTCCTGGGTCAGAAAACAAACCTAGACAAATTTAAAAGAGTTGGAATCATATAATATACGGTCCCTGATCACATGGAATTAAATTTGAAATCAGTAACAGAAAAATAAATGGAAAAATACTTAAATACTTGGAAATTTAAATTCTTCTAAATAATCAAAGGGTTAAAAGCAAATTTCATGGGAAATTAGAAAATATTTTGAAATGAACAAAAAATGAAAATGCAACATATCATAATTTGTGGGATGTTAGCTAAAGCATTGCTTAGAGGGACATTTATAGCACTAGATGCTTACATTAGAAAAGAATTCTCAAATCTATAGTCAAAGCTCTTTCCTGAGAAGACAGTGCTGCTTGAGCTGATAACGGTCAATGTGAGATTGAATGAGTTAATGTAAGGGAAGTTATCAGAATGATGTAATACATAGAAAGAACATAGTAGGTGCTTTCAAAGAGTGTCTGGATGAGAGGTGGTGATGTTAACTTAGAGAGGTAGAGGTGTAGATGAGAGATATGGATAAAGATATTTGGGTGTAAAAATCAACAAAACTTGGTGATGGATTGGATATGCAGGAAAGAGGGGGAGTGAGATACAGGCATGATACCTTGTCTCTGACTTCTGCATCTGGATGGATGGTGGCAACATTCAATGAGATGGGGAACACTGGAAGAGGACCAGGTTTGGAGGAGTTGACATGAGCTTGGTTTTGCTCAGGCTGAGTATACTGCAAACCCCCAGCATGAAGAAAGTGCCTTTATTTCATCTGAACTTGGGGTAAATAAATGAACTTCTGTTATGATGGTGATCTTCCCTCACTTCTATAATACTTTCTGCACAAAATCACTGCCACAAAGGAGCCAGTAGGTGTCCTCAGTGACCAAGAGCTGAATTGCTTTCTGTTTCGTACATCTGGTTTGATACTTTTTCCTGTACCTCTCCATGTTCTCTTATATAAGAACATAAAAAGGAATGGAATTTTATTTTGAATAATATATCAAAATAATGAAATTTACTTCAAGAAAGAAATTTATGTGAGATTTCCAAATTGAGAGTTATGGAACATATTTAATAGCTGCACAGATACTCGTGCTGCTTATGTAGGAGTGCTTCTAAATCTAAACCTAGTTATAAATAAAAAGCATTGGGCTGGGCGCGGTGGCTCACGCCTATAATCCCAGCACTTTGGGAGGCTGAGGCGGGCGGAGCACAAGGTCAAGAGATTGAGACCATCCTGGCCAACATTACGGAACCCCGTCGCTACTGAAAATACAAAAATTAGCTGGACGTGGTGGTGTGTACCTGTAGTCCCGGCTACTTGGGAGGCTGAGGCAGGAGAATCACTTGCACCCAGGAGGCAGAGGTTACAGTGAGCCAAGATTGCACCACTGCACTCCAGCCTGGCGACAGAGTGAGATTCTGTGTCAAAAAAAAAAAAACCCCAAAAACCAAAACATGCACACACACACACACACACACACCCACACACACCCACCCACACACAAAACCAAAGGCATTATTGCTAAAACTAACTAATGAGACACAACTTCCAGTAATGTTTGAGTCAGCTCCTCTTGGACCACCCCACCCAGAGATAGCAACTGTAAACTCTGGGCAAAATAAAAAGCAACTACCTGAAGGCACTGCAGAGCATTCAGAAGCAGGCAGACACTGGAGAGGAGCCTCAAGCCTTTAGTCTACTGATTTATTTTTTTCTCTTTGTTTTCTGTCTTTTTTGTTTGTCTCTTTTCTTTTTCCTATCTTTCTGTATTAGTTTGTTCTCACACTGCTGATAAAGACATACCCAAGACAGGGCAATTTACAAAAGAAAGGTTTATTGGACTTACAGTTCCACATGGCTGAGGAGGTCTCACAATCATGGCAGAAGGTGAAAGGCACATCTCACATGGCGGCAGACAAGAGAAGAGAGCTTGTGCAGGGAAAGCTCCCATTTTTAAAACCATCAGATCTCATGAGAGTCATTCATCATCATGAGAACAGTGCAAGAAAGACCTGCCCCCATGGTGGCATGTGCCTATAATCCCAGCTACTCAGAAGGCTGAGGCAGGAGAATTACTTGAACCGGGACCCAGGAGGTGGAGGTTACAGTGAGCCAAGATCACGTCACTACACTCCAGCCTGGGCTACAGGGCTACAGACCAAGACTCTGTCTCAAAAAAAAAAAAAAAGAAAAGAAAAGAAAAGAAAGAAAGAAAGACCTGCCCCCATAATTCAGTCACCTCCTACTGGTTTCCTCCCATGACATGTGAGAATTGAGGGAGTTACAAGTCAAGATGAGATTTGAGTGGGGACACAGCCAAACCATATCATTGCTCCCCTGGTCCCTCCCAAATCTCATGTCCTCACATTTCAAAACCTATCATGCCTTCTCAACAGTACCCCAAAGTCTTAACTCATTTCAGTATTAACTCAAAGTTCACAGTCCCAACATCTCATCTAAGACAAGGCAAGTCCGTTCTGCTTATGAGCCTGTAAAATCAAAAGCAAGCTAATTACTTCCCAGATACAATGGAGGTACAGGCATTGGGTAAATGCAGCCATTCCAAATGGGATAAACTGGCCAAAACAAAGGGGCAGCAGGCCCCATGCAAGTCCGAAATCCAGCCAGACAGTCAAATCTTAAAGCTCCAAAATGATCTCCTTTGACTCTATGTCTCACATCCAGGTCACACTGATGTAAGAGGTGGGTTCACATGGTCTTGGGCAGCTCAGCCCCTGTTGTTTTGCAGGGTATAGCCCCACTCCTGGCTGCTTTCATGGACTGGTGCTGAGTGTCTACGGCTTTTGCAGCAGCACGGTGCAAGCTGTCAGTGGCGCTACTGTTCTGGGGTCTGGAGGACAGTGGCCCTCTTCTCACAGCTCCACTAGGTGGTGCCCCAGTAGGGACTCTGTGTGAGGGGGCTCCAACACCACCTTTTCCTTTTTCACTGCCCTAGCAGAGGTTCTCCATGAGAGCCCCACCCCTGCAGCAAACTTATGCCTTGACATTCAGACATATCATACATCCTCTTGAAATCAAGGCGGAGGTTCCCAAACCTCAATTCTTAACTTCTGGGCACCTGAAGGCTCAACACCATGTGGAAGCTGCCAAGGGTTGGGGTTTGCACCCTCTGAAGCCACAGCCTGAGCTGTATCTTGGCCGCTTTTAGTCACAGCTGGAGTGGCTGGGACGTAGGGCACCAAGTCCCTAGACTACACACAGCATGGGGACCCTGGGCCTGGCCCATGAAACCCTTTTTGCCTCCTAGGCCTCCTGACCTGTGATGGGAGGGGCTGCCGTGAAGACCTCTGACATCTTCTGGAGACATTTTTCACATTGTGTTGGGGAGTAACATTTGGCTCCTCGTTACCTATGCAAATTTCTGCCAGCCGGCTTGAATTTCTCCTCAGAACATGTGATTTTCTTTTCTATCGCATTGTCAGGCTGCAAACTTTCCAAACCTTTGTACGCTCCACCTGCCTTGTGAAACTGAATGCCTTTAACAGCACCCAAGTAATCTCTTGAGTGCTTTGCTGCTTAGAAATTTCTTCCAACAGATACCCTAAATCATCTCTCTCAAGTTCAAAGTTCTACAGATCTCTAGGGCAGGGGCAAAATGCCACCGGTCTCTTCACTAAAACATAACAAGAGTCACCTTTTCTCCAGTGCCCAACAAGTTCCTCATCTCCGTTGGAGACTACCTCAGCCTGGACCTTATTGTTCATATCACTATTAGCATTTTTGTCAAAAAGCCATTCAACAAGTCTCTAGGAGATTCCAAACTTTCCCACATTTTCCTGTCTTCTTCTGAGCCCTCCAAACTGTTCCAGCCTCTGCCTGTTACCCAGTTCCAAAGTTGCTTCCACATTTTTGAATATCTTTTCATCAACACTCTACTCCTGGTACCAATTTACTGTATTAGTTCGTTCTCATACTGCTGGTAAAGACATACCTGAGACTGGGCAATTTACAAAAGAAAGAGGTTTATTGGACTTACAGTTCCACGTGTCTGAGGAGGCCTCACAATCATGGTGGAAGGTGAATGGCACATCTCATATGGTGGCAGACAAGAGAAGAGAGCTTGTGCAGGGAAAACTCCCAGTTTTAAAATCATCAGATCTCGTGAGAGTCATTCACTATCACGAGAACAGTGCAGGAAAGACCCATCCCCATAATCAGTCATCCCCCACTGAGTTCTCCCATGTGAGAATTGTGGGAGTTACAATTCAAGATGAGATTTGGGTGGGGATACAGCCAAACCTATCACTTGCTGAGTGTTACTTGAGCTTTTTTTTTTTTTTTTTGAGATGGAGTTTTGCTTTTGTCACCCAGGCTGGAGTGCAATGGCGCAATCTCAGTTCACAGCAACCTCTGCCTCCTGGGTTTAAGCACTTCTCCTGCCTCACCCTCTCTAGTCGCTGAGATTACAGGCACTTGCTACCATACGCAGCTAATTTTTTGTATTGTTAGTAGAGATGGGGTTTCACCGTGTTGGCCAGGCTAGTCTTGAACTACTGACGTCAGGTAATCCACCTGCCTCAGCCTCCCAAAGTGCTGAGATTACAATTGTGAGCCACCACACCTGCCCGACTTGAACATTTTTTCGAACTCCATTCTGAATTATCTGTAGTGTTGATGAGTGTATCTTTTTGGCTAGATTCCTTAGTGGTTGCTCTAGGTATTAATTTTATACATGCGTAACTTACCGCAGTCTACTAGTGTTAACATTGCAGTTGGAGTGATGTATAAACCTTACCTTCCTTTACTTCTTTATCTTCCCTAGCTTGGAATATAGTTGTCTTAAATATTTCCTCTACATACATCGAGAATCTTATCACATAACACCAAACATAATTTGGAAAACCTGAAAGAAGATCCATAATATTTACCTATATTTTTACTATTTCCATTGTTTATTCTTTCTTCCTGATGTTCTAAGAGTCTTCTTTTTATCATGTCCCATTTAGAGAATCTCTTTTAACCATTCTTTTAGGGTAGGTCTGCTGGTGACAGATTTTTAGACTTTATCTGAGGTTGTCCCTGTTTCCTCTTCATTCCAAAAGGATATTTTAATTAGATAGAGAATTCGGAGTTGACAGTTATTTTTGTTTGACACTTGAAAACTATTGAGTCATTTCTTTCTGTTCTCCGTGGCTTCTAATGAGAAATTCATTATCATTCAAATTGTTTTTTTCCTGTTGGCTAACCTAAATGTTGTTTCTTACTGTTTTCAAGGTATTTTCATTATGTTCAGTTTTCAGAAGTTTATGGTGTATCTGGCGTGAATTTCTTTGGTTTACCCTGCTTGGGGTTTGCTCAGCTTCTTCATTCTATAGGTTTATGTCTTTTAACACATTTGGGGATTTTTTTTCAGCCATTATTTTCTCAAATACCTTTGCAACTCCAATTATTTCTTCCAGTGCCTTTTCCCTCTATCTAGTAGTGTTGTGGTTTTTATTAACAGTACCTCACTCTCCTCTCCCAACCCCAGTTCAGAACCAGATCTTGAAGTAGAGTTTAGAGTTCTTAATCTAAGATGATGTCAGATATGTCACTGATCCATTAAAAGGCCCACTTGTTGACATGGTTCTGATCCTGGTGTCATGGCTATGTCTTTGTCCTCCTGCTTGCTTAGGCTCACTACTTTTTATGAGAAGGAGGGGCAACTTTTTTTTTTTTTTTTTTTAAACCCTACTGGCTTCCAGCAGCAGTAAAGCAATATCTATTTCTCTATTATGGAGTGAGTACCTTCAGCCTATATAACATACAAATCCAACCCCTTGCTACCACCTGCTTCTTCTGGACTCAGAGCCCAGGAAACCTCTGGTTTTAGTCTCACCTTACTCTTCTATCTTCTATTTGTGGTCCATTGACATATTCATCTTACTTTTGGGTATTACTCTGTCTTTTTAACTGTCACTGCTTCATTGCTTCATATATGGAGCAGAATGGCTATGTTGAAGCATAAACTGGTTGAGAAATTCTTGTACATTCTTTAAAAAAAAAATAGAGACAAGATTTCACTCTGCTGCCCAAGCTGGTCCCAAACTCCTGAGCTCAAGCAATCTCCCTGCCATAGCCTCCCAAGTAGTTAGACTACAGGCACAAGCCACTGCACCTAGCCCCTCTTGTGTTTTTAATGCAGTTTCCTGAACAAAATATCTCTAAATTATTTTGACTCTTCATTTCTTCATTATTTGGGTCTGGTTTTGTACAGAAAGCAGTGTGATTCTAAGCCAGTCATTCACCCTCTGTGGCTGCAGTTTTCTGAAATGCATAATGAGATGGTTGGACTAAGTCCTTTTTAGTTCTTAGAGTCAATATGTCAAGAAAGATATAAAATTATCAAACAGAAGAAGTTACTTTTGATTCTGAACTTCAAAATTAGGATTCTCCCAACTGAAAAGATAAAAGCAGAGATAGTATAGGATTTCAATTTTGATTATAGCAAAGGACTTCTTGGCCATTAGAAGTAGAAAACATTTCTTGAAAAACAAAGAAGAACCTTAGAATAAATAATATTCTGTCTTACAGTAATCACAAGGTAGTAATTACAAGGAGTTTGTATTCCGAGAGTCTGGGTGGTAAATATACATAATTTCAGGAAAAGTTTAAACAAATATATATTAGTAATTGAAGGAAGTGGGATTTTATTAATGTGGAAGACAATCCAGCTGCCCATAAAATACTCCTATATTCCTACTACTGGGGATGTGGAATACAGTGAGTTGAATTTGACCTAATTTAACACATTTGGGATTATTTTAAATTATTATTTTAAAGCTTTGTTTTGGAAGTGTTATACTAGAATATTTTCATCTAAAATAAAAATTACCTATTATCCATTCCTTTGGAAGATGTCAATTTTGGCCATAGCATTTTAGCATTTGAATTCTTCATTCCATAAAGTTTTTGCTCCCATTGTGTTTCATTGTTTTATGTAAATTTTATGGTGACCTTCTTGCATAGAGCATTTTATAAGAGATTGAATTTCAAGAAAAATATAATTTATGGGCCTAGAGATCTTGAGGAAAAACATATAACTGTATCTGAACTCTTAGGATTGTCTGTCTTAGTGACAGAGTAAATGAACTGCCTGTGAAATGCTTGTATGGGTCACGTCTTTTTTTTTTTTCTTGAGACTGAATCTCACTCTGTTGCCCAGGTGGAGTGCAGTGGTGTGGTACCAGCTCACTGCAACCTCTGTCTCCCAGATTCCAGTGATTCTCATGCCTCAGCCTCCTGAGTAGCTGGAATTACAGGTGCACACCACCACGCCCAGCTGATTTTTGTATTTTTAGTAGAGACAGGGTTTCATCATGTTGGCCAGGCTGGTCTCAAACTCCCAAATTCATGTAATCCACCTGCCTCAACCTCCCAAAGTGCTGGGATTACAGTCGTGAGCTACTGTGCTCAACCAGGTCACATCTTTTCTTTTAAAAGACCATTTTTTTTTTTGCTGGGTGCGATGGCTAATGCCTATAATCCCAGCACTTTGGGAGGCCGAGGCAGGCAAATCACCGCAGGTCAGGAGTTTGAGACCATCCTGGCCAACATGGTGAAACCCTGTCTCTACTAAAGCTACAAAAATTAGCCGGGCGTGGTGGCAGGGACCTGTAATCTCAGCTACTTGGGAGGCTGAGGCAGGAGAATGGCTTGTACCTGGGAGGCGGAGGTTGCAGTGAGCCAAGATCATGCCACTGCATTCTAGCCTGGGTGACAGAGCGAGACTCCCTCTCTAAACAAGTAAATAAATAAGATAAAGAAAAGGCCATTTTTACCTAAAATTTCAATTACTTTTCTGGTAAACCTATCTTAGATATTAAGGAATTCACTTA
This sequence comes from Theropithecus gelada, assembly GCF_003255815.1. Taxonomy (NCBI): domain Eukaryota; kingdom Metazoa; phylum Chordata; class Mammalia; order Primates; family Cercopithecidae; genus Theropithecus; species Theropithecus gelada. The sequence goes on from NC_037681.1 coordinate 6,904,418, forward strand.
ATATAATTTATTACTAGCATAGGAGTCCAACTCTGAATTCATTTGTCATACTTGATATAAAAAGAAAAGCATTACAGAATTGCATGAAGTAAAAAGTGAAAGTTCTCCCCTTGCCATCTTCCTTACTCAGTGTAGCCACTGTTAACTCTTTGGGACATGGAAGTGGTGATGTTTCAAAGAGCTTTTTGCATGATTTCAAAAGGGAAAATCTCATTTCAGGTTCTGAGCAACATTCATACAGTCAGAGCCACATGGCAGTCTAAAAAGCCCAAAACATGGACCTTTTCTCCCCAGGTAAGTAATCTGCTGAATGAGCGGAGTGAGTGCATTTCAAAGTAGAACATATTCATATTTCTATAAATAGCACAGAATATGTAGGGATAGATAAAAATCTTTATATTCTTTGGTGTTCTTTGAGGACATTGATAAAAATTACTCATGTTTCTGACTCACCGATGTTATAATTCCTATGAATCATCCCATTCAATCAGTTTCAGGTTCATTTTTAGAAAATTCCCATTTGATGAAAAATGAAAACATAAAGATAACATTTAGGAAGTGGGGTGTTTTTCAAAGATGAAATCTTCCAACTGTGCTAATAAAAGCTGTGCTTTCTTCAGATAAAGTCAGGGATGACGCCTAAGGGACTGCTACATTACACCCACATACTGTCAAGACTGGAATGGCGTTAGGTGGGTTTAAACCACTAAGTCAGCATTGCATAGATGTAGGGAGGACAAAGATGTCTTCATGTTGGTTTTATAATATCAGTTGTCTATATTTTATTTTACATACTTTCGTCTACCTCCAAGGTCTCATTAATTCAGTATTTACTTCCTTCCCACAGCTAACTCCCTTGTATAACTGCATCCTAAAAACCCTTAGTTACCTTCCCTCTTATTGCATCAAAAGATCTTAAGGCAAGATGGAGGTCCAGTGAGAGGACTCAGGGTGTGGATGAGGCCAGCCACCTCAATTGTGTGCTATGCCTGTCCACACTTGTTGAGAGCACACCTCCTAAAATTCCATCTTGATCTTCTTAGCACCCTTCCTCCGGTGAGAAGCACAGCTTCTCTTTTGGCACAGTACTTCACAATTCTGTTATTGCATCTCTGTGTATGTGAAGTATTTAGAGTAGAATTTTTAAATATTTTTCCTGGGGTAGAAAGAAGAACTGTTGAGAGTATGTGTTATTCTGTTGAATGAAATTAAATATCTATTACGTGCAAGCATTTTTTCCTAGGCATGTGGAAACATTTTCATGCCAGTGGAGTTCTTATTCCAGCAAAATTAGTAGGGGAAAATACATACATGAAGAAAAACAATACCGTCTATTTTTGGAACCCTAACTGTGTGCTAAGCCCTGTGCCAGGCTCTTATGTACATTACCTTATTTAATCAGAGTAGCTATGTGGGGTGAGTACTGTTGGTAACTACCACTCAGGCAGATTGTAATGGTTTTGGAGCTCCAGGTGCTTTGGAAGCACACAGGAGGGTAAAGTTAATTCTAGTCCTTTGGCTCAGGGAAAGTTTTCTAGAAGAGAAACTAGATCTTGAAGGATGGATAGATTTTACAGGCAAGAAGGGAGGGATACGGTTGTCTGGGGAACGGGAATTGAATGAGCAAAAGAGAAGAGAAATGAAAATTCAGAAGGCACACATCAGGAAAGTTGAGCAAATATGTGTATTAAGTCTTGAATTTTTGTTCCGTTTACAAAGAACAGTGGTTGATATAAATATCTTATAATGTCTATAAACTATTATCTGTAACACCTCTGGAGACCTAGGCATAGTACTATTAGCCTCTACTCTAAGCAAAGGATAAGCGAAGGTAAAGGTATTTTCCCTTTAAAAGAGAAGTTAAATTTTTAAAATTTATAATAATTGGCGCAGATGAATTCAGTCCATCTGCTTTTTGTTTTCTTAAAAGACATTTATTATAATGCAAAGGCATAAATTATTTACTAACAAATAGGGCTGAAACCCTGTGTTAAGCCGTTCTTGCATTGCTATAAAGAAATGCCTCAGGCTGGTTAATTTATAAAGAAAAGACGTTTAATTGGCTCATGGTTCTGCAGACTGTACAGGAAGCATGGCGCAGGCATCTGCTCAGCTTCTAGGGAGGCCTCAGGAAGCTTCCAATCATGGCAGAAGGTGAAGGGGGAGCAGGCATCTCACGTGACAGTACAGGAGCAAGAAGGAGGAAGGAGGTGCCACACACTTAAAAAAACTGATCTCCTGAGAACAAACTCACTATGGTGAGGACAGTACCAAACCATGAGGGATCTGCCCCCATGACCCAAACACCTCCCACCAGACCTCACCTTCAACATTGTGATTACAATTCAACATGAAATTTGGTGGGGACATTTATTCAGACCATGTCAAACCCCCTTCCTCCCATTTTTTATTTTTATCAATAACTGTAATTTCTTTATCATTTCAGGTTAGTCGCATCTTGCCATGTTTGCTTGATGGTGATTGCTTTATCAGGTCCAATTCTGCATCTCCAGATGTTGGAATATTATTTGAAGTTGGAATTTCTTATATTCGCAATGTATGTCTGTTGAAAGATAAGGCTTTCTAATGTATCAGTTAAAAGGGAAGGTTAAAAAAATGTGCCTATTGACAAGGAAATCCTTGGGGTCTTTATGTGTAATAGAATTTTAATCCCTTGAGGAATGAGAATGCTAGTGATTCTAATTTTATGCGTGCTGATTTGTTTTCATAGCATTTAAAATAAAAGAGTATTTATTGACATTTATAGATTGAGTGAACTCCAGTGCTTTTAAAGAATAAAAATTCAAAAAGGATGGAACTTTGCAGAAAGTGATAAAAGATGCTCACTGGCATCCCAGCCCCATGGTTCACCTCTGTCCTCCAGGAGCAGAGTATACTTAGCCTTGTAACTAAGGTTTCTAATTAAGGGACTTGGCAGAGTAGTGACTTTTATAAAGCGAACACCAGGAATTTGGGTTAACTTATGTCATATAAACTACTGAACCAGTGGGTGTGGCTCTGTGCTAGCAATTAAATGTTTCCACATACTAACAATAGCTTGATAGGTATAGTATAGGTACTTGACCTCATGGTAACCCAGAGAGCATTATAGAGATGTTACATTAATGGTATTACACTGTCCATTCATTTGTTTAAGGCAAATTCATCCATATGTGTTGTGGAGGGGGTAGGACTGGGGAAAGGAGCAGGCCCCCCAAAGGAAGCCTTGGGGGCCTCTAGCAACTGACAGTGGGGGTAAAATTCCAAGCAGAAAAGCCCTTGAATGATTACTATCTGAATTCTGTCAGTGAAACAAAGGTTCATAATCCCATGTAGTACTGATGTGATTTGAGATCACTCCACAAAATGCTTATATCAGTCAAGAGACAGTGGCAACAGTTGCCACATCATTGGTTTAAGGGATTTTTGCGAGCAATTTTGACAAAATATGATTGTTACTTGATATACTGCCTTTAATATCTGACCCGCAGGCAAAATGGGACTCTGCTATGTTTCATTTTATTTTCTTGTGAAGAACTTTTTAGTTCTAAAGGTGAATACTTATTTTGTTCCTTTAAAAGGACTTGGTAGGTGCTTATAAATTTGACGAGTTCAGACCTTAAGTTTCATATACTTGTCTTATTTTCTAGTCAACTGGAGAAAGAGGAGAGTTAAGTTGTGGCTGGGTGTTTCTTAAACTTTTTGATGCCAGTGGAGTTCCTATTCCAGCAAAGTAAGTTGGCTATATATTCCTAACGAATGAATACTTCTGTAACAATTCATTTTTTAGACTCTATATGCCTCAGGTTTGTTCTGTGAGCATGCCAATAACTTTTGGGGAGAGGGCCTTTTATGTTGACTTGAGTGCTGTTTAGGCGGTGTATGGAAACAGCATGCACAATCTCATCCTAAGGAGGAGGAAATGGCTCCTAGGGAAGAGGTAGTTTAAAACATGGTTGCACTAGCTGTCTGCTGGGAATATTCTTTCAGTAATTTCCTATGGTATTAACACATTTCACCATGCCAAAAACAGAGCCTAGTTGTCTTCAAAAAGGGGGAAAGTTAAGTCCAGAGTCCAGAGGTCCTCTGTGAGTCTCCACCCTTCCTCTGTAGGTGGGACACTGAAATCATAGTGGCAACCACGGTAAATGATTTAAACTTTAAGATCAAAAGGCAGACTGGAAGCAAATACTGCAATATGTACAGAAGAGTTAGAAGACCATTATCCCCAATATAAAAGGAACTCTCAAAAATGAATGAGAAAAAGATAATCCATATTTTAAAATGGAGGAAAAGAAAGATCTAAATCTAGGATATAAACAAGAAATTCAAGAAGGGACACAAATGGGCAGGCAGTAGGATGGTGATTAAGATCCCAAATTTGGATTATAAAATTTTGGGCTCCAGTCCCAGCTCTACCCGTGTAACTGTAGGTGGATTTCTTAACATTTCCAAGTCTGAATTTCACCCATCTTTAATCTGGAAGACTGTAATAATTCCTACTCCAAAGGCTTGTTGTGAGGATTAATTTAGATAATGCACCTTATGTGGCCTCCTTGCCATTGGGCAGAGGTAGTAGTCTTGACTCTACAAGTCCTTTGACATCATCCTGGAGGGTGCATTACCCGGGGTGCCAGGTTTCTTGTGATTGTTATTTGCTTTTTTTGTTTTTGTCTTTTAATATGCTCAGGGTTTTTAGTTGTGCTTAGTGGAAGAAATAAGGAATTGTATATCTATTCCATCTTTCTGAAAGTGAAGTCACAGCTATTTTTTTAAATGAGGTAGAGCTCTGTGTATTAATATAGACACATTTTCAATGTATTAGTATATGGAAAAAGTTGCAGAATATTTTGAATACTGCGACTCCACTTTTGTTCATTAAAAACTATTTGTGGGCCAGGTGAGGTGACTCACAATGATTACAGTCTCAGCACTTTGGGAGGCCTTGGCGGGAGGATCACCTGAGCCTAGGAGTTAGAGACCAGCCTGGGCAACATGGTGAGACCCTGTCTCTACAAAAATAAAAAAATTAGCCAAGCATGGTGGCACACGCCTGTAATCCCAGCTACTCAGGAGGCTGAGCTGGGAGGATTACTTGAGTCCAAGAGGTCGAGACTGCAGTGAGCAGTTTTCATGCCACTGCGCTCTAGCCTGGGTGACAGAGCGAGATTCTGCCTCAAAAAAAGCAAAAACAAAACAAAGCAAAACTGTTCCCAGAATTTACTTCTGAGGAGCAGAATTGAGAAGGTGGTGCAGTACAATTAAAGGGCTCTTTTACCTTCTTCTTTCTACACTTAGTATGTGACTTCAAAAGAAAAGCATGTAGTATGTTTGTTTTGAAGCATGTGTTAGTTTTGAAGTTCACCGTGTTTATACATTTGTTTGCATTTTCATAGAAAAAGATAGGGCAGGAGATTAACCAAACTAGAGAAGAAGGCATGGGGCGGGATTTTTTCACTTTTTACTTATCATTCCTCTGCCATTCAAACTTTTTATAACAATCTACATATTACTTTTATATTTTAAAAATAATATAAGTTTATAATGGCCTCATTTCAAATGATGATTCAACACATTTGAAAAATACATTAAAAAACAATCACTTGTCATTAACATAAGTCATTAAGGTCTGAACACTTTAATGACTTGAATTAATTTTTCTCATTTTCAAGGAAAAATGTATTTTCTACAGTGCATAGTTAGGAAAGATAATTTTCTGCAGCTTATGATTAGGAAGAAAGACTGTTTATTAGCCCAGATAGTACCTCATGGAGGGATCAACAATTATTCTTTTCATTTACCAATGAGGCATAAATGAAATGTCTGTGAGTATATTAGTGCTAAAAAATATTTAACTACTGACTCCAGTGTTGTCTAAATGTCCACAGCTTCTATCTGTCATTGTATGTTATTCTTTTATAGAACTTATGAGCTTTTCTTGAATGGTGGTACTCCTTATGAAAAAGGTGTTGACGTGGACCCTTCAGTATCCAGAAGAGGTATGGCTCTCATGTGTTGTCTTCCTTTTCTTAAAGATTAAACAAATAGAAATATCAGAGAGGTAGCTACATTCTAATAAGCATAGCATTTTTTACTTGGATTCACTCTTTTAAAAATATGTCATTTCATATAAAAATTTTAATCATTTTTAAGTACTTATTTCTTGGTAACACATATGAGACTCTAAGAAATCATGAAGAATGAAATCATGAAGAATGAGAACTAATGGATTAGTTCCTTCTCACTGACCACTGAACTGATACTTGTGACTAATACAGAGACTGCCTATTGCTAGGTCAAAGGATGCAGACATTTGAAACACTAATATGCATGCCAAATTGCCCTCTAGAAATATTGGGCATCTTTTACTATGTTCATTAACCAGGCACTGTGCTAGATAATGGGAGAATGAAGAGCAAGACTGATATGGTCATTGCCTCATGGGGCTCAGAGCCTGGCAGATTTGGAATTCCATTTCCACTCCTCAGCCACCCCTCTACTTGTTTGGTGATTCAGGACACGCCACCTCCGCTGTCCCCACAATGCTATTCCTGCCTTCTTGGAACAGAAAGGAGTTTGGGGTCTGGGATGCAGTTGGTTCTACCTGGAGTCAGATATGCTGTTTTCCTTTGTAATCTGGCAGCAGTAATGCTGTAACTCATCTGGTTTAGCAAACAATCCTGTGCCCTTAGGGAGGTCTCTCAGCTCATTTAGGGTATATGGGTGACTCTGGCCTTTCATTCAATTCAGTACTACTGGGTGGTATATTTTCATGAAATACTTGTTTTATTATACTCACTGTCTCAAGTACTTAAAGTTTCATGAGTTATTTTTGATTTTTCTTAAAAGCACATGGCAGTGTTTTCTACCAGATGATGGCAATGAGAAGGCAGCCTCAACTTCTAGTGAAACTGAGATCCTTGAACAGAAGATCGAGAAATGTATTAAGGTTAGTACCTGCTTTTACCTGTGCAGTGAATTTGGGATCATTCAGCACTTGGAGACCATCTCTGCTTTTGGCTTCTCCTCCTATTTAGCCATCTATTGTTATAATAGTTTTGTCCTCTTCAATTCTCCAAAGGTCAGAAGGGAAATGGGTTACAAAGCTGAAATTAGCTTACTCTTCTATTTACTAGTTAGCTCTTCTAACCAAATCTGTCATTTCAGCTCACTAGTAAATAGAAGACTTGACTAAATGGGGCTTACCAATGCATGATTCTACCCTCAGGGAACTTTTTTTAATGTCAGGTTTATTGAGATATAATTTACATGCAGCAAAATTTACTCTTTTTAGTTTATAGTTCTTTGTGTTTTGACAAATGTATACTGTCTTGTGATTACCACTACAGTCAAGATAGAGAACTTTCCCTCACTCTAAAAAGTTATCTCATGCCCCTTTGTAGTCAGCTCTGTAGCCCCAGCCTCAGGCAGTCACACCTGTTTTCTTTCCCAGCAGTTTTGCTTTGTCCAGAATGTCATGCAAATGGAATCATAACACTCGGGAGCCTTTTGAGTCTGGCTCCTTTCACTTAGCCTAGTGCATTTGAGACTCACCCATGCCATTGCATGTGCCAGTAGTTTGTTCCTTTTTGTTCTAAATAGTACAGACTGTCCCTGACTTACTCAAGATTTTTCAACTTTACCATGGTGCAAAAGCAAAACCCATTCAGTAGACACTATATTTCAGTACAGATTCAGTGAATTACATGAGATATTTATACTTTATTACAAAATAGGCTTTGTATTAGATGATTTTGCCCAACTGTAGGTTAATGTGTTATGAGCATGTTTAAGGTAGGCCTATCTAAGCTCTGATGTTCAATAGGCTAGTTGTAGGCTGGGCATGGTGGCTCACACCTATAATTGCAGCATTTTGGGAGGCCGAGATGGTAGAATTGCTTGAGGCCAAGAATTCAAGACCAGCCTGGGCAACATGGCAAGACACCATCTGTACCAAAAAAAAAAAAAAAAAATTAGCTGGGTATGGTGATGCACACCTGTAGTCCCAGCTACTTGGGAAGTTTAGGTGGGAGGATTGCTTGAGCCCAAGAGGTTGAGGCTGCAGTGAGCTGTGATGGTCCCCCTGCACCCCAGCCTGGGCAACAGAGTGAGACCCTGACTCAAAAAAAAAAAAAAATAGAAAAGGCTAGGTGTATTAAATGCATTTTCAACTTAAGATATTATTTTCAACTTATGATATTTTCAATTTATGATGGGTTTCTGGGGACATAACCCACCATAAGTTGAGGAGCATCTGAATTCCCTTTGATAGATATACTACAATGTGTTTATTCATTCACAAGTTGATGGGCATTTGGGTTGTTTCTAGGTTTGGGCAATTATAAATAAAGCTGCTTTAAACATTTGTATACAAATTTTCTGCATGTGGATATATGTCTTCATCTGTCATGGGTATAAATGCCTAGGAGTGAGATTACTGGGACGTATGGAGTTTAACTTTATAAGAAACTACCAAACTGTTTTCAAAATGACTGTACCACTTTGCACTCTCATTAGCAATGTATGAGAGTTCCAGTTACTCCATGTTCTTGACAGCACTTGATATGATCAGTTTTTCTGTTTTGGCCATTCTAATGAATGAGAGTAGTGGTTTCTCATGGTGTTTTAAATATACATTTTTCCTCAGGGAGTTTGTAAACTAATAAAATCTCAGATCCGTCAGTTTCTCACTCAGTACCCTCCTAGACTAGTCATTTAACATCTCTGTCAGGGTCTTAATGTCTATATCTTTAAAATGGACATAATAATATCAACCCCATAAAGCTGTAATGAGGTTTAATGGAAAGAAAACATATAAAACACTTAGCCAGTATTTACAGTGTGTGGCACATAGTAACTAACACAATAGTGTTAGCTATAATTATTTACTACTATAATTGTCTTATATATAGATACATGTAAATATAAAGCCAGGTAGATGGTGCTATATCATAAAATTTGTTCAAATGAAGATGTGTAGCTGGTAAAATCAGGACATTTGAAATCACCTTTGAAGGACTGGGAAGATACAGAGGAAAGGAGCTCCACAGAGGAGACATGAGGACAAGGGGGGGAAGGAAGAGCATGGCATGGGACAGAGACTGTTGCAGTTGAACTGTCCCACCATGACCTGCTCATCGCTCACAGATTATTAAGAAGTAGGGAAGTCAGTGAAGACTTGGCATGCTCCTCTGAATGGTTTTTCTCATTCCAGATCATAGTCTTAGCTTAAATATCCCTTGTTCTTACCACTACTACTGAAATTTATTTTATAATTATAGTGTTAACAGTTCAATCTTTCAATAGCCATTAATAATGTGTTTGTGGGTAGTATTTACTCTCTTAGCTTTTTTCCCCCTTGGATGTTCACAGAGCCTGTAAATCCTCTTTTTTGGCCAGTCTTTCCTTGGAAAATTGTTATTTTTCAAGATTAGAAAGAAAGCAGCACAGTAGTAGTCTTTGTGAAAGAAAAGCCAAATCTTGTTTGGCCCCATTCTTCCCGCATCTTTGGCCTCCCCACTACTCATCTTGTTAATAAGCTTCCAAGAGTCCAGAAGCACTCCCATGCATATCTTTCAAGTACAGCTCTTAATAGTGTTTCTTTGGCCCCAAATACTGGTTTTCAGATACTTTGTATGACCTCAAGATCAAGTTGGACTGTGTGGTGCAGAAGTTAGCAAGGCAGCCCCTTCTTCTTAAGCAGTGAATGCTCTTCTGTATGCTGGGTTCTTAAAGGTCCTGTGTCCTTGTCCTCCATACCTCAGGACTGCGTCATGTGTTTCATTACAGTACAGAATAGGCACCCGAAAAATGTTTGTGAAATAATTTCAAAGCCGAGCTCTGCCTGCTAGTGTAAAAGTATACTCTTCAGGACCTCCGCACAGCCTCCACCTGTCCCTGGCCTCCCTCTGCCTCATCTTGGTGTGTGCTCTTCCACAGAGAGACTTGAGTGCTGGCTTGAAATTGCCTCTCCACTTTGCATGACCCCAAAATATATACTCCTGGGAATTTCAAACGTGAGTTGGGACACACTGCTGGTGCAACTCCAGGCTGGCTTGCACAGAAACCAGCTCATGGACAGTGAAACCAGAGGCCCTGAGCCTTGGTTTCATAGTCGGGGGGCGGGGTGGGGCTGTGCTGTGGGTTCAAGGTAAGAGGCTAGGCACCAGCCTGCGCCCTTTTGGACATCACTGAGCCTGAGCACCCTGGAGGTGGAGACTGAGGCAGGACTGATTCATTTCAGCATCCTCTCTTCCCCTGACCTGAAACCTTCAGTGGATGGGAGAACAAGACAGGTAATGACACCAGTAGTCCTTCTCCTCCTCTCCTTTAAAGGCACGCCCCACCTCCATCTTCACCCTCCCTTCTTTACAAACTTCACCTTTGTTTATGCAAACTTCGCTGCTCAAAGGAGAAAGGACAAGGGCTCTTTCCATGATGTCAAAGGACATAAGACAATGGAGACAAGGCCAAGGGCAGAAAGCCTAGTTAGAGTTTGCATTAGTGCCATTTTTACCCAGTGCCCTTACTGTTTGCCTTTACACTGCCCTCTTTGACTCAGCCAACAGTCCTACACATGTGTATCTTTTGGAAGTGAAAAGATGAAAATTCACATGTGAAAATGTGAATTATTCAGTGTAGACCAATGGCACCAGAGTCCTGCTCACAGGTCTTGGCAATCTTGTTTTGTGGAGTCAGTTGTGATCATGGTGACCTTGTCAACGTAAGAAAAAGAGAGCAAATAGATGCTTCAGTTTCACCAAGATTTGTCTTTTGGAGCTGTTTTTCGAAAGGGTTGAACTCGATGTGATTTGAACAAAGGCATGTGTATAAACCCCTGAGGAGGGAAAGCCTTGAATTTGACTTCAGATTTCCAGTGCATGAGTTCTGAATATCAAGAAACCCTGATCTGTAGAAGTAGGTTGCGTGTGTGTATGTGTAAATTTGCTATAAATTCATTATCTTTCTTTTTTGATGGATTCCATCTTTTTTTCTCTTTTACTTTCCTTATATTGTTGCTAAAAATAAATAAGGTAATAATGTTAGTTGCTTGAATACTTGAGGCCCATTCATTGTGTTCATTGAAATTTGCCACCAGAATTTGCTGGTCTACATGTGAATTCAGGAGGAAGGATATTTTTACTTGCTTAATTCAGCTAACCTTTAGCAGCCCAGAACTTTCTAGTCATCTTAAGTTTGGGAAAATCAGATGCTTTCCCTAAAGAAAATCTAATAAAGGGCAAGCAGTGTTGCTTCATGTTGTGAGAAGGTGCCAGAAGGAAAGGAGTGCCCACACTGGGTGGACCAGTGCCTGCCAGGCAAAGCAGGCAGGTCTACCAGAAAAGGAGAGGGCCAAGCAGAAGGAAGGAAGTTCCCACCCCTTTCCCTGGCAAAACCATGGCTGTTCTTCATCATGAGCCCTGAGCTGGGCATGCAGCTGAAACACTGTGCGGTGGGACCGTGGACCAACGGGCAGAGCATGAACGTGTTGTTCATGAACTAAGGTTGTTCTGCTCCCTGCTCATGAACATGTCCATGGTCCTGGAACAACCCAGAATCACAGCCTGATCCCTGAGAAAGCATGTGGTGACACTGAGGCAGCTGAAATGGTCCCCTGCCTCCAGTCTTTAAAATGTAGGTCAAATGTGTACAGGATCAGAATTTAGCCGGGTTGGAAAAAGACAGTTTCTGACTTTATGTATCAAATGCTGTATATCAATATAACTGTGCTAAGAGAACCTGTATTATATTTTCAGATGCTTCTAGAAATTCAGGATTTAAAGAGTGGTCAAGGATACCTCTTTAATTCCATGAAACTTAATTACTTGTGGAATCCATTGCTCTTACCTCAGAACAGTGGTCACATTCATTCTGTTCTCTTCCAGCAGGCTGCAAGACTGACTATTACCTCTGTGATGATTTTCTCTTCTAAAAATATAATCTTAGGAATTAAGATAAAGGATTAATTTACAAAAAGATCTCTTTTTAAATCTTTGGTAGTTTTTCTCAGCCCAAAGACATCTTCCTTTTTGATAGAAGATGCATTTCATTAATAAATTTGACTTAGTCATGGTGTACAAGCTTTTTAATGTGCTGTTGAATTCACTTCGCTACTATTTTGTTGAGGATTTTGCATCAATATTCGGGAATATTGGCCTGTAGTTTTTTGTTTTGTTTTTTCTTGTAGTATTGTTGGCTTTTTTACCAGTGTAATTCTGACCTCATAATGAGTTTGATAGTGTTTATTACTCTTCAGTTGTTTGGAAAAGTTTGAGGAAAATTGGTGTTAATTCTTCTTTAAAGGTTTGGTAGAATTTTCCAGTGAAGCCATCTGATGCTGGGCTTTTCTTTATCAGGAGATTTTTTTTATTACTGATTCAATCTCCTTACTTATTATTGAGATTTTCTCTTTCTTTGTGATTCAGCCTTATTAGGTTGTGTGTTTCTAGAAATTTGCCTATTTCATTTAGGTTATCCAGCTTGTTGGCATGCAACTATTTATAGTACTCTCTTACACATTTTTTATTTCTATAAAATCAATAGTAATATCCCCTCTTTCATTTCTGATTTTAGTTGAGTCTTTCTTCCTTAGTCATTCTCACTAAAGGTTTGTCAGTTTTGTTCATCTTTTCAAAGAACAGACTCTTGCGTTCATTGATTTTTCTCTATTGTTTTTCTATTCTTTATTTTGTCTGTCTCTGACCTAATCTTTATTATTTCTTTCCTCCTGCTAGTTTTATTCTTCTGGTTCCTTAGGGCATAAAGTTAGGTTGGTGACTTGCGCTCTTCCTTCTTTTTTAATGTAAGTATTTATATCTATAAATTTCCCTCTTAGGACTATTTTCACTATATCTTATGTTTTGATATGTTGTGTTTTCATTTCATTTCTCAAGAAATTTTCTAGTTTCTCTTGAGATTTCTTCTTTGAGCCATTGGTTGTTTGAGTGTGTTCAATTTCCACATATTTATGTGTCTTCCAGTTTTCCTTCTGCTTTTGATTTCTAGTTTCATTTCATTATGATTGAAAAAAGATACTTTGTATGATTTCAATCTTTTTAAATTTATTAAGACTTACTTTGTGACTCAACATATGGTCTTTCCTGGAGAATTATCTCATGTGCACTTGAGAAAAATGTATATTCTGCTGTTGCTGGGTAGAGGGTTTTGTAAATGTCGGCTAGATCCAATTAGTCTACAGTGTAATTGATTCTCTGTTTCATTGTTCTATACCTTATCAAAAGCAGGATATTTAAATCTTATCTATTATTATAGATCTGTGTATTGCTCCCTTCAATTCTGTCAGTGTTTGCTTCATATATTTAGGAGCACTGATGTTTGGTGCATATATGTTTATAATTGTTGTATATTCTGAATTGACTCTTTTATGATTGTACAATATCTTTGTCTCTTGTAACTTTTTTGGGGGCTTGGAGTCTATTTTGTCTGATAGTAGTATGGCTAAACATGTTCTCTTTTGGTTGCTATTTACATGAAATATTTTTTTTCTGTTCTTTCACTTTCTACCCATGAGTGTCCTAAGTCTAAAGTGAGTCTCTTATAGATAGCATATAATTAAATCTTGCTTTTTTAGTGCATCCTGCCAATCTATATCTTTTGATTGAGGAGTCTAATTTATTTACATTTAAAGTGATTACTAATAGAGAAGGACTTACTTTTGCCATTTTATTACTCATTTCCTTCTTATCTTATAGCTTTTTTTGTTCTTAATTTCCTCCCTCACCGATTTCCTTTGTGTTTGATTTTTCATAGTGACAAATTTTGATTCCCTTTTACTTTCCATTGGAAAATATTCTATAGCTATTTTCTTTGTGGTTACTATGGTATTACATATAACATCCTAAAGTTATAACAATCTATTTTAAACTAATACCAACTTAACTTGGTATTACATATAACATCCTAAGGTTATAGCAATCTATTTTAAACTGATACCAATTTAACTTCAATATTGAATTATTTTCTATTTTTTAGCCCTTACTATATACCAGACACTACATTAAGCATTCTGTACTTACTTCATTTGTTGTTGTTGTTGTTTTGTTTTGAGACAGAGTCTTGCTGTGTCACCCAGGCTGGAGTGCAGTGGCACGATCTCGACTCACGGCAACTTCCACCTCCCAGGTTCAAGGGATTCTTCTGCCTTAGCCTCTGAGTAGCTGGGATTACAGGTGCCTACCACCACACCTGGCTAATTTTTGTATTTTCAGCAGAGATGTGGTTTCACCATGTTGGCCAGGCTGGTCTCGAACTTCTGACCTCAAGTGATTCACCCGTCTCAGCCTCCCAAAGTGTTAGGATTACAGATGTGAGCCACCATGCCCAGCCCACACTTACTTCATTTTAATCCCTTTAGTAACCTTCTGAAATGCAAGTATTACTATTGGTATCCAATAAATGAGGAAACCAAAGCACAAGGAGATTAATTAATTAATTTAAAGTCACATAGCTAAGAAGTGACAAAGTCAGGACTTATTCCAGGTCTGTCACACCCTCCCATGTTCCACCCAGTACTGTGAACAGCCTGAATTTGTATTTCCTCTGCATTCGCCAAATCAGGCATGGCAGCCACATGCCCTTGTTTAAGCTTGTGACTGACTAGTCCCCTTCTTTCCAAAACATATAATTAGTGGCTTCCCTTTTTTATTTGACATTTAACATCAGTATATATGCTAACATGGAAGCACAAAAATGGCAACGCAGAGCTGAGACTTGAAAGTGTAAACAAATAAAAGTTATCTGAAATATAATGTGGCCTACTTGTAGTAGAAATTTTTCTTTAAATAGTTAAAAATGTGTTCCAGTAATGAAGCAAAATTTGGGACTGTTTATTAAAGTAATAAACATCAAAACATTATAGGTTGGATTGTAGGGAATTGTCTGATGAATACATTTTTGTCTTCTTTTTTAATAGTCTACTGCCGGAAACATTAATTGGAAGTATGTGTTCTGTTCACTTGTTGATATTTTATCGACAAATTCTTGGAGATGTGCTCTTGAAAGACAGGATGAGCTTGCAAAGTACTGGTAAGTGGGCTTTGCCGTTTCCTTTTGTGCAGTGATGCTTCATGCTCTGAGTAAATGTAACCTATACCCTCTTGTATCTTCTGTTTCTGATTGTGACTTTTGGAATAAAATATTTAGAACAGCATTGATGTTAATACGTTACTTATGGGACATCCTCGGATCCAAAGCATTGAGCTTTGTGAATTCAACACATATTCAGTTCTTTCAAACATATGCATTTTCACATTTCAAATTCTAGAGTTTTGAGATCCCGAGTCAGATATAGGCATATTTTCCTTTAATGTCTCTGAGTAATCTGTTTTTTCCCATGTGTTTGGTGTGCACATCATCATTTTGAAGAGAAACCAAACTCAACCAAAATAGCTGGTCCTTAGTGCATGAAGTGTAAGTATCAAATGGATTAGTTTAAATTGGTGAATCCAGATACGGAGTATTTGGGTGTCCTATGTACTGTCTTTATTCTTGAAACTTTTTTGTACGTTTGAAATTTTTACCAAGTAAAATGTTAAAAAATAATTTTAAAAATCAGTGAGTTGCCATACATGATCGAACCTACAAAGAGAAATGCATGTGTTATAATAATTGCCTCCAAAAAGAAAAACGGTTTAATTTTATTGGCTCTTCTTTCAATTAAGTAAATCAGTAACCAGATATGTACTGAGTGCCTGGTATGTGCCAGATATTATGCTAGGCCCAGTGGTGAATGAGACAGGCATAGGCGTCCCAGACCTCAAACACATAATTACATGAATAATCCATTCCACCTTTTTGAAGTAAGTGCTGTGAAGGAAAATATGCAACGAGAGCATGCACTGGGAAGACTTGATTAATGTGTAGGGCAAGGAAAGGCTTCTTTGAGTGAGTAATATTTAACAAAAGTTGTGAGAGAGGAATTAGACCTATGAGGGAAGTGTGTGGGGAAGGATTCTTTCTGGGTGGAGTGGCCAGCATGTCTGAAGACCCAAGGAAAGAAGACATGCATGTGTTGGAGGGCTTGAAATTGAGGCAGGCCAGTATGGATGGAGCAGAGTGAGTGAGAGGCTTAGCACTTGTGGACAAATAACATTCATAGGTAGAAGTCCTCTCCCAGGGACTTATCACTTGGATATATAGGTAGAAGTGGAACTCAAAGGCAGAGAAGCACAGAAAGTTCCCAAGGAATCATTATAACTCTAAGGGGGAGGACAGGTAAGCCTTTTAATCACCATTGCCTTTGAATTCATTTTGATGACTCTTGAGAAACTTCATGAATGATATGATTTCTTAAAGAGGATAAGGCTTGTTAGTTTTCCCAGTAGGTAAGAAGTTTACTCAGAATTGTTGACTTCGTTTGAATTTAATCATTAGAATAAAATATCCTAATAATATCTAAAGAATGAATTTTTCTCTACTGAGGACACCAGATTATAGAATACCTTGCCCTTGCCATTTCAAAAGTGTCTGCTCTGGTTTCAATGTGTCTCATCTAAGATTCATATGTTACCCATGTAATGGTATTGAAAAGTGGGGCCTTTGAGTGGTGATAGGCCATGAGGGCTGTTGCCTTATGAATGGGATTAGAGACTCTTACAGAAGAGCTTGACAAGGGAATTTGTCTCGCTTACTGTTTTGCCTTCAGCCACATGATGACACAGTGTTCCTCCCCTCTGGAGGATGTTGTAAGATGCCCCTTACCGGACACTAAATGCCATTACCTTGATCTTGGATTTCCCAGCCTCCAGAACTTTGAGAAATAATTTTCCTTTGTTTATGTTACCCAGTCTCAAGTATTCCACTACAGCAGCGCAAACAGACTAAGACATGTCTTTCCTGGTGTGCTTTTTTTCTCAGAATTTTCATGTGCCATTATCTACTGTGAAATGTCAGTATTCTCCCCTGCTGTGTTTGGTCATATGGCCAGAATCCTCAATTCTTAATTCTTCCAATTTCACCTACCACTGTTTGCTGGCTCCAGACACAAGTTTGTGTCCTTCCCTGAGCCCTGGTGGACTGGAATCAGACCTGAGCGGCAGTCCCTCTGCCTCCTTTCCCCCAATGCTTCCTGGTTTCTGCTCAGTCTCCCAAGAGCAGGGCTACCTCTAAGAGGAAGATTCCTTTTACCATGCCACAGCCATAAGGAAGAAAGAGAAGTTGAAGAAAAACACAGAACAAAATTTTCTAGTCTTATTCTGTTCAGAGCCTCCTTGCCCTCACTCTAAAAGCTCCATTAATTTGGTACAGGAACTCACCAGGATATGGGTATGGGGGCAAATGATGGTTGAAGGGACAGCTTTGAGCTCTCATAGAAGTCAAAGTGTGTAGGATGTGTTATCAAGAAATCATTTGGCACAATAATTTTCATCTGAATATTTTTGTGTCTATTGCAATAAAATCCATTGAGTGAAGTTTGCATAAAATTCTTTCTGTTGTTTTGCATTTCAGATTTAATTAGCCATCCCATGCTGGCCACCTTCCCCATGCTCTTGGAGCAGCCTGACGTGATGGATGCCCTCAGGGTGGGTAGCATGCATTGCAGTGGAAACCTGCTGGCTTATGGAAGCAGTTACACACTCTGTGTTAATGAGTTCTGTCATCTGGTCTAGGCCCTTTTTTTGTTACTAGGATGATGTCTCCAATCCCTGTCCATTGTCTAGTTAACTCAGTCCTCATCTTTCCCATCTTAGCATGAATTCCCAAGGGCTGCCTTCCTTGACCCAGGTAGCAGATGGAGTGCCTGCTGTGTACATTGTTGTAATCTTATGCCCATTTTTTCCTTGACTGATTGTGTCCTAAGAGCAAAAATCCAAAATGGTCTGTAAGATAAATCAATTGAATTTCCGGGGGAGAATCAGGGCATGCACATCATCTTTAATTTAATTCCATGTGTGCTGTTGCTGTCTGAAATAAGTGTTGGGTGTTAAATCACATGAAATCTCCAATTTTCAGCCATTTTTGGCCTCTCTAAGTGGCAGTTTCATATGGTTTAGCCTAATACATCAGGGTCAACAAGTAGAAGAGCTGTATGCATGCAAGGCAGATACACAGGTAACATCACAAGTGCCATGGGGGAGGTATAACCCAGGACCTTGAAGATTTAAAGAAGGCAGCAAAGAAGGATCCAAATTATGTTTCATTAGAGAGGTCCTGAATGAGAGAACCTAATAAAGGCCAGGGCCAAGAGGATTTTGACCTGCTGAGATGGGGGTGAAGACATTGCAAGTGGAAGGGTTAGCATGAGCAGATATTTGAGTCAGGAAGGAATAGAGCTGACAGTCCAGCTTGGCATGTCAGATGCAAGTAAGGGAGTGGTTGGTAGATGGGCAAGGTGAGCCTGAGTCTCGGTGTGGGGCTGAGGGCGGTGGTAGGTGGTGGGTAACCCTGGAAGGTTTCTTCTTTAGGCAAACTCTGCCAAGTGCAAAGAGGCAGAACATATGCAGGAGGGAGGTGAGCATATTAGGGGGTGACTCCTGCTGCTAAAAAAGAGGCCATATGGGCCTGACAGCAGAAATGGAAGGAGGGCTCAGTCATCTCCAAAGATTCTTATTAGACTTTGAAACCAATTCATATGCTAGCTTGGCTGGGTTGGGGGTTGTCAATAGTAATAATGACAATTTTCAACAGAGATGTTTAAGAAAATGTTCATGGTGCATATGATCTCCTGTAATTTTAGATAGGTTCATCTAGCACTATAGCTAGATAATGCAGAATTTCTCTTTCTTCTGTAAAGTCACTAGTTTCATAATAATTATTCATTATACAGAACATATATATACACTGATTCATTCAACAAAGATTTCACAAGAGCCCACTATGTATTAATATAAGGCACTGTGCTGGCCACAGGAATATTTCCCTAGGTGTGTAACAGTCAGGAATCTGCACCTTGTTCTTAGGAAGAACCTTAGGAACCCCAATCTAGTCTAAAATCTGCATTTCCCTGATGAGCAGACAGCTCAGAGACGTTCAGTGACCTGGCCAGCCATGGAGCTCAGCAGTGAACCAGTCAGCGCTGTCCCTGCAGGTCAGCTCTGGGTGCACCCGGAATGTGCCACAGGCTGCTTGAAGGCACGTGGGTAAAGTTGTGCACATGTTATTTAGTGAAAAGACCCCATTTGAGCCATAATAAGTATAAATATATATATATTTATATACCTGCCTGTGAAAAGATTTGAAAGAATATATTCCAGAGAGGTATCAGTGAATACCTCTGGATCTTGGATTATTTTATCTACATTTTCTTAATTTTTTCACATTGAGTTATTTGTATAATGATAATTTTGAAAAAGAAAGTGGTGGTTTCTACACTCATGAGCCGCCTTCTCTCCATGGCATAGTGTGTTACTTAGGAGAAGCTCGGCTGTGCTGTGGTGGTTAGCACAGTTTTATTTCCCACCCATGGTATGTATCCAGCATGGATCAGTGGAAGACGCTGCTCCACAGTCACCCAGGGGTACAGGCTGGTGGAGCCTGCGCTGTCTCACAGCACCATCTGGAACAAGTCGCTGCCTCTGTTGCCAGTTTTCCTTCAGAAGAGGAAGAATGGAGAGTTGTTCTTGGGCTTTTACTGCCTTTGCTCCAAAGGGGCCTGGGCCACTTGTGCTCAGATTGCTTGGCCAAAACCAGTCATACAGTCCATTTAACTTCAAAGGAGGTATAGTCTTCTTTTTCCAGAAGAAAGGAAGTGGATCTTGGTGAGGTGATAGTGTCCCGTAACATGTTTACTATTCCCAGATGAGTAACTCTAAGTGAAACATCCTACTGTTTGCTGGTGGCTTCATGAAAAATAAGGTAGGACATTGACATGTAACTAACAAAAACAGACAAATTTTACCAAACACTAAGTCCAAATTTGCTAAGTGATATTCACGTTAAGCCATATTATTAGGTTGGTGCAAAAGAACTGCGGTTTTTGCCATGAAAGTAGTAGCAAAAACCACAATTACTTTTGCACCAACCTAATAAAATTTAAAATGTACAGCATGTGAGCCTCCTAGTGTTTACTTACCTAGCACAGTTCAGTTTGTGGATGACATTTTAATAATAATAAGAATGACACTTGGCCTGTTTAGTAAAACACTCCGGTTCTGTAAGGGTCCTCTTCAAACTCTTAAGGACCCATAGGCACAGCGATTAATAGGGTGGAGGACCATAGTCCCCTCACGTGGTAATAGGTATGAACATTCCAAAATGTTCTCATGAGTGGCATAGTCTGTTATCTCCTGCCGAGAAACGCTCTGTCAATGCATCATTTATTTTATGGAGAATCTCCTTATTGGTGCCATATGTTATATTCATCCCAGGGCCTCCCTGCCGAGAAAGGTCTGATGCTTTCAGGTTACCTATGGTATCAGGTGCCAACAGGAGGATATCTACCGACATGCACAGAACCCAGACCCTGGAACAGGCAGTCGTGAGACGGGTCATATTCCACCCACGCGTTCAGTTTGCCAGGAACTGGCACAGCGAAAGTCTTAAATTCATGCTCTTGTGGGACTAATTTAACTCTGGGGTTTTTATTTATTTAAGGAAGTTTCTGTGAAGCCTTGTGGACAGATTAGAAATATTTACTTACAAAATTGTACTTCAATCTGTCTCATTTTGACCATTGTCATCATCATGACAGAGATAATTTTAGAAAAGTTTGGTATTTGGCAATGTTTTCTATTTTCATTACTGTCTTACTTGGAAAGCTTAATACTATTTTATTATTCAGGTGCTGTGTTTGTATAGTTTGCGTGAATGTGTTAGTGTTTCACTTATTCTATTCTCAAGTTAGTTTTGATTTATAATTATGGGTTTCTACATCATCTTTCACAGATACATCTTCCTAGTCATTCTGGTGCTGGGTCGTTTGCAATAGCTGCCTGATTACAGATTCACGTCTTGCTTGTGTAGAATCTGTACAGCGTTTTTAACCCTGTCCATAAGTTTATTTACAGAGTAAAGTTGCAGAAGTGTTGTGAGGACTTATTACTACTTGGACTAATATAATATCTCTGTTTGCTCTTTAGAGTTCATGGGCTGAAAAAGAAAGTATGTTAAAAAGATCGGAGAAGGTAATATGATTTTCCACACTGAACTTCATATTTGCAGCACCTGGTGTTTGCTTGCCCGTTCGAATAACGTCTCTTTTTTAGCAAAAGTAGCCATAGTCACAATGCCTCTTAACCAAGGAAACTGTTTCATTGTGGCTGCAAAAACACATTCCAAAAGGGTTATGCACGGCCGTTAACTAATGGGAGAAGGAGCACTTGTTCAGGACAGCCATTTCGGATTACTGAGTTTTATTTAAATAAAGGGGAAGTTTCTAAGCCAAAGTCTCTCAATTGTATATGAAATTTCTTTTATTTTAAAAAACTTCTCTACCTCTCAAAGCCGGTATCAGGTAGAGAGAAGGAAAAAACAATGGCCTGAGCTGTACCATATATTGAAAACAATGCATTGCTCCTGCTTACATTGCTATAAAATCATGGTAATTACCAATCTGAACTTGCTTTAATCCGTGAGTAGTGGTTTGACTGCTCTCATCCAGGATTTGGCAAATGGGAAGGGCCAGATGGAAAATCTTTTTGGCCTTTCAGGTCTTATAGTCTCTGTCACACTACTCAGCTCTGGTGTTGTAACACAAAAGCAGCCACAGACAATATGTAAATGACCAAATGTGAGTGTTTTCCTATAAAACTTTATTTATGAAAAGAGGTGGCAGGCCACATTTGGCCCACAGTCTATACTTTACCAATCCCAATCTAAAGTATTCATTATCTACAAGGAAAATGAAATAACAAATGAGCTGGAAACCCTAAAAATTGGGAAACAGTTTATACATTGTATCCTTATTTCAGCCTCCATTTGATCAGTACCATCTACATACATGTGACTTTGCCAAAACTGTCAGGCTTAGTGCTATTCTAGTACAGCAGCCTTGGGCCTGTAGACATTGCCCTCATGTGGACATGTGTGGTGGAATGGATGATATCTTTGTGTAGACTCTGCTGCCTGTGGACAGCTCTGCCCTCAGCTTGCTGTGCTCTCTGAGATTCCCACCATGGCCTGTGGGCATCGGGGGTTGACATGGGTACAGCTATTGTACCATTCTTCTCGGGGAAGGGTCTGACATCCTCATCACCAAAGGACCCCTCAACCGTCATCCCAGGCATTGCTGGTAATAAGCCAACAACTCTGGATCCCATGCAGAACACCGGCTACAATTCTCTTAGATAACATGACAGTTCTCTCTGATACGCTGTCAGTAAGTAGGTACAGCTGACTTGGCATTGTTTTAGTTATACTTACCTGTCACCACACTGGCATCACCAAAATTAGACTGCAGCACCTTGACAGAATGTTGAGACACCCTCCATGGAGCTTAGGAGACACCCTGGGCTCGTGGAGCCACGTAGAGGCTCTCAGGGAGAACTGCTCCGCTGGACTCTGTGTAACTCTTGCTCGCTTCCACTTCTGAAGCGCCATGTCCTGCCTGAGCAGCTGGCTCAGAGCCCATACCTGCCAGGCACTAATGGCACCCTCCATCCTACCTCTTAGGTGGCTTTTAGTTAATAGAGTTCATAGACTTTAACAATTTAAAAATAACCATGTTATTTGTGGGGGTGGTGTTTTCCCAGAGAGACAAAGAGTTCCTGAAGTCCACGTTTCTCCTGGTTTACCATGACTGCGTGCTCCCACTTCTCCACTCCACACGCCTACCCCCATTCAGGTGGGCAGAAGAGGAGTCTGAGACTGCACGATGGAAAGTTATCACTGACTTCCTTAAGCAAAACCAAGAAAACCAGGGTACTCTCCAAGCTCTGCTGTCGCCAGATGGAATTCATGAACCTTTTGACCTTTCAGAGCAGACCTATGACTTCTTGGGTGAAATGAGAAAGAATGCAGTGTGATGGTGGCAGCCTCTAGCCCTCAGCTTCCCACGGAATCAGATGGATCCTCCACGATTACGTGAATAAAATGATGGAACCAAAAATCACTGTCACTTTACAACTGAGGTTTTACTCTTTTCTTTCTACGGACCATATTTTTAAAGAAATGCTTATGCAATAATTTAAATATTTTTTAAAACCATAAAATAAATTTTTATAAGGAATACTGTTATATCTAAATTTAAACAATATTTTTTCAAAAACAGCTACTCAAGTTAATGGTATAGATTTCTATAAAAGCAAGATTTTGTCAAAAACTAAATTTATGATTATTCAAGAAAGTGAAAAAAACAACCCACAGAATGGGAAAAGATATTTGCAAATCATCTAACTGATAAGGGTCTAGTATCCAAAATATTTAAATTTATGAGTGTTAATAAAATGTATCTTGTTCAATGAAGAGGAAGTTAAAGTGATCCATTTGAGAAAGTTGTATCATTTAATTCAGTCTGATACTTGAATGTGATTTACCCTAATTAAGTACAAAAGCAGAATCGCTTTTGCCTTTTCAAATCAAGAAAATAAGTGCTCTGTCAGAAGAACAAAAACAGACTTTCGGGCACTGGAGACTGGAGTTGATTCACCCTTTCAGAGAAGAAGGATGAGGTACTCAGGTTTTGTTGCATTTCAGATAAACTTGTGACTGCTGGTAAAATGTCCCAAGCCTTTCCTTTTAGTGATAAATAGTAACAGCCTGTGTTAATTGAGCACCTACTGTGTGCCTGAGCATTTCTCATTAACCCGGTTAATCCTCACACCTGCTATAGGAGATGGGTACTTTTTTTTTTTTTTTAATTACTACTGAAGGCCAAATAGGTGAAGTAATTTGCCTAAGGTCACAGCTAATAAGTTGCATAGCTAATATTCCAAGTAAAGATACCGTGTATAATCTTCTACAGCCTAAGATGTTCTGCCTCGTCAGTGCAAACCTTTTAGAATTCCATATGAAAATAAAATAGGAGAAAGAGTTTAACCTAAATAATTAGAATCCCATTAGAGGTACTTTCTTTTGATGGCATGCTGCCTTAAAAGAGCCATTTATTTTTAGAGATCTGTCATATTATGAAACTTCTGGGCTATCCTAACTAACATCCTAAACCCTTAACCTAAATTTACCTTGAGCCCCAGTCTCAGAAATTAACATGGTATGAAAGTGTTTCCAGACCAGGCGCAATGGCTCATGCCTGTAATCCCAGCACTTTGGGAGGCCGAGGTGGGTGGATCACCTGAGGTCAGGAGTTCGAGACCAGCCTGGCCAACACTGTCTCTACTAAAAACACAAAATTAGCTGGGTGTGGTAGTGCGTGCCTGTAATCCCAGCTACTTGGGAGGCTGAGGCAGAAGAATTGTTTGAACCTGGGAGGCGGAGGTTGCAGTGAGCCAAGATTGCGCCATTGCACTCCAGCCTAGGCAACAAGAGCGAAACTCCGTCTCAAAAAAAAGAAAGGGTTCCCAGCCACAAATGTGACAAGTGAGAACTGGGCCTTGGAAGAGAGATTTCATTCTCCAGGAACTCATTTCAGGAGCTCTCTCCCTGTGCGTGCCCTTCTGCCCTCAACCACACAATACAAAGCTGAGTGTGGCAAACACCTTCCTTTTGCCAATCAGCTGCCTGGGCACACTTACAAAGTGGTGCTCCCACTTCTCTAGCACCGTGGCCCTCCCCAGCTCCTGCTCCCAGGGAGATAGTTTTGCCTTTCAAATGGAGGTGGTAAGTGTGGACAGAGACTTTTTCCTACTCCTACTGAGTTGCCTCCTCTTACTCTTAGTCCCCTGCAGTCCTGTTTTTGAAAGAACATGAGCCCATGTCACTCCTCACTGTGAAAGTCATTTCTCTGTAGAAATGACTTTTAATTTCTAAGCTCCACGTTTTTATTTTTTATTTTTATTTATTTATTTTTTTGAGGAAGGTCTCACTCTGTCACCTACGTTGTAGTGCAGTGGTGCAATCACAGTTCACTGTAGCCTCGACTTCCCCGGGCTCAGGTGATCTCCCACCTCAGCCTCCTGAGTAGCTGAGAGCACACACACGTGCCACCATGCTTGGCTAATTTTTGTGTTTTTTATTGTAGAAACAGGGTCTCACTATGTTGCCCAGGCTGGTCTCGAACTCCTGGACTCAAGCAATTCTCCTGCCTCAGTCTCGCAAAGTGCTGGGATTTCAGAGCCACCATGCTTGGCCATCTTTTTATTTTTTTTAACCATTTGGCTTATTCTTAGTGTTAAGCCAGGGGTGGGGCATTTTGAGTGAAAGAAAATGCCAGTGCATTTCTTTGAGTGCATGTACCACATGAAGGAAGAGAAGGCTTTTTTAGATTGCATTTTCCAAGACTGTCTTCCATGTTCATTTGAGAATGTGTCATGAGCTGACAAATGTGGACAACTTCATAGCTTCTGACACATTAGGAAAGTATAGGGACACCAGAGAAAAAGCTTAAGTGAAGCTTATGCCAGAAAGTGAGGTACATACGGAAGGGGGAGACCCGGGGGCGTAGGCATTTCTGCCATTAAGAGACTCCACCTTCTCTTCAGTCAGTGGAATCTTTTTTTTTTTTTTTTTTTTCAAACAACAAAATCTCTGTGCTTTGAATGCCACTTACTGGCTTCCAAAACAGGAAAAGGTTGTCAGGGAGCCAAAAACATCCTGGAAATGAGTCCTCATGGGTCTGTGTCAAGGAGAATGACTTCACAACTCACTGAATTAATAGTAAGTTGTGGGGGGCGGGCAGCAGCAGGGTGACCAGCAGACCTTTGCCGAGTGACCACATGTGCCCACCTGTGAGGCCAGGGGGACTCACCACACCCGAACCATGGGAGGGCGGGCAGGGTGGGGTGTCTGAACTGTAAACTATGTGGCCCACTCCTCCCCACCTTCCCAACCTCTTAATTGGTTGAGTGTCATATTCTTCAGGTCTGCAGAGGTGAAAAATGTTGCAACTCGCTTGCCTGGGTGCTTGGAATGAAAGTCTAGGGTCAAAGGCAGATATTAAAGAGCAGGTAGAGTCTGTCTTCAATGTTTAGGATTTCATATGCAAGGCCAGAGCAACTCACATAAAACCAGTTGAAATACATAACCCTGTGTACAAATGGAGCAAGTTTGACTTGCCAACCCAGTAGCAGTTGGGAAACTATCAGTTTAACAGAGGAAGCCAGCAGTGTCCTCTGCCAGTTGAGGGCTTTTTCAATTTGCAGCATTATAGGATATCCTTTGCTGTGAACTGCCTCAGCTTCCTCTTGTGTGAAGCATTCTAAGTTGGGAGGCTTTCTTGGGGTGTGGAGGTGATCAAAGACAGCTGTCCTCTAGCTGCTGTGATGTGTTTCCTCAAAACAAAGAGGCAGAGAAAGAACCTTACTTAGGGCACTTTGCATCTAAGTGTTACAATTGTCCATTCCTCATGTACTTAATAAGTGTTGAGCACCTGCCATGCTCCAGGCACAGCATTGGGCTTTGAAGATAGAGTGAGAACAATCCTGGCAAGATCTCTGTCCTTACAATACATGAGGTGGACAGTAATCACCCAAACACAAAAATGAATTCCAACAGTACTATGGCCAGGGCTGTTCATGGCCCTGTGGCAGGCACGAAGTCAATGGTAAGTGTACAGGTATTCCTTCCTATCCTCACTCTCCCTCTCCCAACGCCACTTTCTGTTGTTGGGGACCAGTTAGATTTAAATACATTTTCAGATGAATCCCTCACTATTTGAACTGCCACATTTACTACCTGAAACTCAAGGACACATGGATTTGGTAACACTGTATCCCTCAACACTCAGACTTGCTCTCTGAATTCTGATATTTGAATGCAGTAACCAAGTCAATTTGGATAAAGAGGGATGGGTATAAAGATAAGTGAATGGGCCAGGCACAGTTGCTCACACCTTTGGGAGGCCAAGGCAGGCAGGGTGCTTGAGCCCTGGCATGCAAGACTAGCCTAGGCAACATGACGAGACCCCATCTCTACAAAAAATCCAAAAATTAGCCGGGTATGGTGGCGCAGGTCTGTAGTTCCAGCTACTCGGGAGACTGAGTTGGAGGATTACTTGAGCTGAGCAGGTTGAGCCTGCAGTGAGCTGTGATCATCCCACTGCACTCCAGCCTGGGCGACAGGGAAACCCTGTCTCAAAAAAATAGTAAGTGAATGGCAAGTGAAAGGCTATGGGCTATACTGTCTCATAGGCAGGAAAATGGAGGTTGAGGATGTTCTGCTCAGTGATGGCTGGTACTGAATGAGGCGTGCAGGTCTGTGTGCAGCAATATAAAAAATCATTAATGGAGTACGGCTCACACTTGGGACTTTGATAGTGTGTCTGTCATTTAGCCCTTTTCTGATACTCTGTAAGACAGACTGGACCTTAACCTGCTCATTTGCATCTGACTTTGCCCGAAAAGA
The DNA here is from genome assembly GCF_003255815.1 of Theropithecus gelada. Classification (NCBI taxonomy): domain Eukaryota; kingdom Metazoa; phylum Chordata; class Mammalia; order Primates; family Cercopithecidae; genus Theropithecus; species Theropithecus gelada. The sequence goes on from NC_037681.1 coordinate 6,931,769, forward strand.
TTAACTTTGCAGAACTTTGTCCTTTCGAAGAGACCATTTTGGGGACTAAAAAGGTCTCCATGCTTTCTGAGCTCTTCTCCAGGTAGGAATCTCTGGATGACCCAGACATTATCCCATTGAGTCCTTCCTTTTTCCTGGCAGCTGTTCGGTACTTGCCCAACTCCAGGGACACAAGAAACCAGACTCAGTTCTGCCTCATGGCTATGAACATTAATCACAGGGTCTTCCTGAGTCTTCTATGTACCCCATTTGAGAGTTAAAGAGACCTTGATCTGTAGAAATCATAGTTGCAATCTAGTTGTGTCTAGCAGGCCAGAACCAGTGGACATGTGTGTTCTTGCAGCAGAAAAGGGGAGAGCTCTGCTGCTACTTCTACAGTGGGAAGTTACTGTAGTGGACATCTGGTGTTTCTGCTATCCAGCCTCCATATACTTCTCTCTTGGTAACATCACCTCCACCTTGAGTGTCATTGTTCAAGTCACTGGATGACGTCTCACCAGAAACCATTATTACCTCTCAACTTCTCACTTCCTAAGGTAATAAGTTCCTTTCATCACTAAAGCCAGTTGGAATGGGTTTTTTAAAATATTTGTTATTGAAAGAATCCCAATGGATGCAACTGTCTATTCTTTCCCCCAAGTATCTCTGGATTTCTTCTGGCCTGTCTCTTCCTTTTCATGGAACTAGTAAATTGTTTCTGAAAAATAGTAAAGCAATTTCTTAGTGCGAAAAGAGTTTAATAAAGAGGAGTCAAAAAAAGAGATAAGCAGTTGTCTTCAAAGTCTTTATGACTGTTTTCATGACTGTTTCAATCATTCAAAAACATTTATTCAAAACCATTTATTGAGTACCTTTTGTGTACCAGACAGTATTCAAGATGGTGGATATGGTTGTGATTCACCACATGAGCAAAGTTTTGGCTCTCCTTAAGCCCACATCCTGGAGAGGGGCAGAGCCAGGGAGACAAACAATAGGCAAATTAGTAAATCAGGGAAATCTTGGGTAGTGAAAAGTGCTTGAAGAGTTAAGCAGGATGTTGCAAGTTGGGCTCTGGTCAAGTAGAGAAGGATACTCCTCTTCCTTTCACTAAATGCAATTAACAGCCCTGGACAGAATGCATGGAGAAGCTAACTGAGGATTCTAGAAAAAAAAAAACAGGAATATTTTGGAAGGAAACCAGAATTCAAAACACTACTAAGCTGTTGGTGAGTTTCCCATTTTCTTTCCTCTGGTACCTCTCAGCCGGGGGTCAGAGACCGCCTGAAACCCAGAACTGTACACAGGATGCGGACAAAGACGTCTCTAAAAGAATCCCTGTTTCTGGTCTGAGGAATGGGAAAGGGGCCCCCAAAGAGTCAGAGGGAGTGTAGAAAATCTCTGTGTTTTGTTTGTTTGTTTATTCTTTCCTTCCTCAGCCCCTGGGCAATCAAGTGACAGTGATGGTGGCAATGGAAGTAGCAGCCAGGCAGGTACCTGGAACTCTGAGAAAGGGGAACCTTTGTCTCTGACCAGAGGAACCATGATCCTAAAAGCATGGGGGGAATAATTGTTACCTTTGTCTCTCTCTCTCTCTTTCTCTCTCCCCAACCCCCCGCCCCAAACCCCAACACACACATTGCTTTGGTCCTGAAGATAGACACAGTCACAAGAAGTGCACAGCAGAGGAGGAAAATGAAAACCCTGGTCTTTAGCCAGAGGACCAAGGCATATCTTCATTTCTTTTTTTTTTTTTTTTTTTTGAGACGGAGTCTCGCGCTGTGTCACCCAGGCTGGAGTGCAGTGGCGCGATCTCGGCTCACTGCAAGCTCCGCCTCCCAGGTTCACGCCATTCTCCTGCCTCAGCCTCCGAGTAGCTGGGACTACAGGCGCCCGCCACCATGCCCGGCTAGTTTTTTGTATTTTTAGTAGAGACGGGGTTTCACCATGTTAGCCAGGGTGGTCTCGATCTCCTGACCTCGTGATCCGCCCGTCTCGGCCTCCCAAAGTGCTGGGATTACAGGCTTGAGCCACCGCGCCCGGCCATCTTCATTTCTTAATATGCTAATTGCTTCAGAAGGTGGAGGTGGCTCAGGGCCTCTCAACTTGAGACTAAGGGGTTATGGGTTGTATTATTATCTCCATTTCATAGATATGAGCCTAAGAAGGTTGTTTTCCTTCTTAAGCTTTTCCTACTATGCCATGTTGTCCATGGGCAAGTCAAAGGTATCCTACAGCCCGTAAGAGTGGCACAGTGCTTATTTGCAACCTTTAAGAGAGGTGGCAAGATGTGGGATTCATGGAGAAATCCCTGCTTTGCTTGGATTAGTCCTGTAAACAAGGTGGCGTAGGTGAGACTGCGGTTGGCAGGTGGGATTAGCGTTTCCCTTACTTCCTAGTTTCCATAGCCTGGAGAAAAGGGATGCTCAGTCTGGTTTGAGATCCACTGGGGGGTTCATTGCCTTTCTTTGCAATGCCTTTGCTCTTAGCTTCATTTGTCCAAACTCCTCTCTCCCTGGGCTCTCCCCAGACCAGGCAAAGGCTGAGCTGGCTAATCTCCCCACCTGTGGCCCTGAGGGCAGAACCTGGAATTCCCCATTTCTGCTAATGAGATCAGGACATGGGCTCTTCTAATTAATCCAGCCCTCACGTACTCTTCCCCACATGCTCTCCTTAACAGGGAGCAGCTGGGGGCAGGAAGAAGGGACCCCAATCCCGAGCATCCTGAGCACACTCTTTCAGAGCGGGTTGGGGAAATGAAGGTTCGCCAATTCAAAGGCGGAGGGGAAATGGTTCAGCCTTTGGAACTTGTATTTGGTGTGAAAGGAGTTGCTTGCCTCTGGGTCACAGCCCTGCAGTCAGCTCCCCTACTTGCCTGGGAGTCAGGAAAAAACTTCTTGGCCCCAAGCCCAGTTAGGGGCACGGCACTGGCTGGAAGGAAGGTCAGGGAAGGAAGGAGGTTGTCCACCAGAGGCAGCAGCCAGCCAGCCCAGCCCTTCTCTGGTGCCTGCTGCTGTGGTCCTCTCCCAGAGAGAGGGGGGCCTTCCTCCATCTGCCCCATGAGGAAAAGAGCAGTGGAGGACCATGGAAAGGGATCCAGAGAAAGAAGGAAACACCAAGTCCCAGGGGCATGAGCTGGAAGGGAGGGCTGCTCCTCCCAGGGGAGGCTGGCGACTGAGAGCTGCCACCAAGAGTGGAAAAGGAGGGAGCTGGGCAAGACCCAGCATTGTTAGTAACCAGCTCTGTGGCCTTGAGTTGACCTCACTGATTCTCAGTCTCCTCACTTGGAAAAGGGCAAAACAGCCACGTGCAGGCCGTGGTGGGCACCCGGGCTGTCTGCAGATAGCTTGGCTCATTGCTGGTCCTCAGTACACAGCCCTCATAGCCAAGCAGCCTGAGCCTACACTCTGGGCCCAGGGGAGTGACTGTCGCTGGTATCCCCTAGAATAACAGGCTCCAGGAGTCAAAGATTCCTTAGTTGGAAAGGTCTAGAAAGAGACTCCCGCTCTGCTCCCTCCTGCACCAGCGCTGTGTCCCCCGCCGGCCAGGCAGGGCCGTTTGATGCCGCTGGCCCGCTCACTGAGGATCTGTTGGCTTCAGCGAGTGGAAGGACCTGCTCGGCTGGAACTTTTTTTTTCCCCTCCCAGACGACGTCCGATGGGTGTGTCGCGCAGGAGGTGATATTTGACGGGCTGCGCGCGGGCGAGCTGCCGGGAGTGCCCAGCAGGGGCTGACAGCATGGCCTCGCCCGACCCGCAGGTCACCAGCTACGCCCCGTCCGACGTGCCCTCGGGGATCGCGCTGCTCGTCACCATCCCTTTCGCCTTCTTCCTGCCGGAGCTGGTGAGTGCGGCCCCCCGGCCACCTGCAGAGAGAGAGGAAGAGGGAAACCGGCCTCGGCCCCAGACCGGACCGCGCCGAGAGAAGGGAGACCGAGCGCAGGGGCTGCGGTGGCTGCGAGTCTTCCACCGGGCGCACAGCGGGGTGCAGCTGTACTCAAGAGACAGATCCCACTCTGCGCCCCGTCTGATGCCGCCAGGGGGGTTCCGCCCTCCAAAACAAAACCCACTTGGGTGTGGAGGCCTGGGGGGACATTGCTAAAATACTCAGGATTCCCAGGAAAATGTTGGAAATGAATTATAATTACATGGCTTCTTTTGTCCAACTATTTGTGCCTTTCTGATTTGACGTGGGGAGACTGTGTTTCCCTCTGGGAGCAGGTTTTCTTAATTGTCATGTCTGCTGACTTTGAACTTTGACTTTTGTGGGGTCCCCCACACAAGGTAACTATGACAGTATCTGCCATAAAACAGTCGTGTGAGGCACCCTGGTTGCAAATGAGAACCTGTCACTGTATTACTCTCTGGGGCGCCCTACGGCTGAGTTGTGGCCCTGATCCCTGGGAAGCCTGCCTGCTCCCATCTGCAGAGCTGTGCATATGCAGTGTTCCGCACTGCACAAGTCCCCTCTGAACTGGCTGGTACCACATCCTCTTCATGGAGGAGCACACTGAAGTCTGGGGTCCAATCAGGGCAAAAGAATGTGTTTTGTTTTTCTAGCACCTTCTGAAATATCTAGCTTGTGGGTGGTATTTTCTTACCTGCCCTGAATTTGGCAGTGCTGTCTCTGAGCAGGGAGGAAAAGATAGAAAGTGGGTCTACTTTTAATTCGGACGTGACCGGCCCTTCTCACTCTCGTCATCTGCCTGCAAAGTTGGGCCTGATCGAGCCACTTTTAGGCAAACTGGCTAATGGGTGGCCATTGATGGCAACCAGAAAGAGAACCAGGTAGGGTGGGCCTAGCATCTGAGTGGCTCCAGTTGAAACTCCACCTAAGAGGCAGGTTTCTGCCAAGGCTACCATCCCCAGCACAGCGTGGGCATCCTGCCAGACTGATGACATAATCGTGCTCTGATGAGTCCTATGTGCCAGGCCCTGGGTGTGCCCCTCACCTTGGAGCAGCCACATGGGCAGCCGGGGTACTGGTTGACTCTGCCTCTTTTTATTGAGCCTGTGGTTTATGTCAGTCCTGCAAGCCCCTGGTGACAGGGCACTGCCTCCTGGTGATTTCCTGTCTGCCCGGGAGAGACTGTGAGCATCTCCCCCCCACAGTTGGATGGTAGCCTCAGCAAGGAGGGACCTTCTGATCTCTCCAGGCCAGGGAGGGGTCCAGGCCTGCCACCAAGAGTTGGACCTCAAAGAACAGGCATTCATAGGCTGGGGGGGAAAGAGAGGGAAAGGCCTAGAGGCCAGGGGAGAAGTCCTGGAAGCAGGCTAGAGGCACGGTGTTTCTGGAATCAGGACAGCACCCAGGGTGAGAACTGTGAGAGGTCGTGGTGTCTCCACCCGCCCTGCTCCTGCCAGTGAAACTCCTGGGAGGGCAAAGTGCATGCTCATGTTGGGCTCTGAGGCCTTACGTGTTGTGGGGGGTGAGGGGCTCAATGACAATCAAAATTGGCATTGGCCCAATTGTCTTCATTTACTTGTATTGTTAAGTAATGTAAGATTTACAGTAAAGCTGCAATAATAGTACAGAAAGTTCTGTGTACTCTTCCCTCAGCTGCCCCAATGCCTGCATCTTCCATGGTACAACTCTTGAAATCAGGAAACACTGATACTGTGCTATCAAGTACTCTATAAACCTTACTTCAGTTTTGCTAATTTCCTCACTGATGTCCTTTTTCTGGTCCAGGATCCTGGCCAGGATCCCACACATGGCACTTAGTTGTCATATCTCCTTCATCTCCTTTAATCTGGGACAACCTGGGTCCTTACCTTGCCACTTCTGAAGAGTATTGATTAGTTGTTGTTGTTTTTTCTTTTTTTTTTTTTTTTTGCTTTTGAAAAATTTATTTTTCCATAAGTTATTGGGGTACAGGTGGTATTTGGTTACATGTGTAAGTTCTTTAGTGGTGATTTGTAAGATTTTGGTGCACTCATCATCCTTGTATACACTGTACCGTATTTGTAATCATGTATATATATATCTCTCACAGTTTCTTTATCCACCCATTGATTGATGGGCATTTGGGTTGGTTCTACAATTTTGCAATTGTGAATTGTGCTGCTATAAACATGTGTGTGCAAGTATCTTTCTTGAATAATGACTTCTTTTCCTCTGGGTAGATACCTAGTAGTGGGGTTGCTAGATCAAATGGTATTCTACTTTTAGTTCTTTAAGGAAACTCCACACTGTTTTCCATAGTGGATGTACTAGTTTACATTCCCACCAGAAGGGTAGAAGTATTCCCTGTTCACCACATCCACACCAACATCTGTTGTTTTTTGATTTTTTTGATTATGGCCATTCTTGCAGGAGTGAGGTGGTATCACATTGTGGTTTTGATTTGCATTTCCCTGATCATTAGTGATGTTGAGCATTTTTTCATGTCTGTTCCCCATTTGTGTATCTTCTTTTGAGAATTGTCTGTTCATGTCCTTGGCCCACTTTTTGATGGCATTTTTTGTTTTTTTCTTACTGATTTGTTTGACTTCATTGTAGATTCTGAATATTAGTCCTTTGTCAGATGTATAGATTGTGAAGATTTTCTCCCACTCTGTGGGTTATCTGTTTACTCTGCTGTCTGTTCCTTTTGCTGTGCAAAAGCTCTGTAGTTTAATTAGGTCCCAGCTATCTATCTTTGTTTGTATTGCATTTGCTCTTGGGTTCTTGGTCATGAAATCCTTGCCTAAGCCAGTATCTAGAAGGGTTTTTCCAATGTTATCTTCTAGAATTTTTGTAGTTTCAGGTCTTCAGTTTAAGTCCTTAATCCATCTTGAGTTGAGTTTTGTATAAGGTGAGAGACGAGGATCCAGTTTCAATCTCCTACATGTGAGTAGCCAATTATCCCAGCACCATTTGTTGAAAAGGATGTCCTTTCCCCATATTATGTTTTTGTTTGCTTTGTCCAAGATCAGTTGGCTGTTAAGTATTTGGGTTTATTTCTGGGTTCTCTATTCTGTTCCATTGATCTATGTGCCTGTTTTTATACCAGTACCATGCTGTTTTGGTAACTATGGCCTTAGAGTATAGTTTGAAATCAGGTAGTGTCATGCCTCCAGATTTTTTTTTTTTTTTTTTTTTTTTTTTGCTTAGTCTTGCTTTGGCTATGCTGGCTCTTTTTTGGTTCTATGAATTGTAGAATTGTTTTTTCTGATTCTGTGAAGAATGATGGTGGTATTCTGATGGGGATTGCATTTAATTTGTAGATTGCTTTTGGCAGTATGGTTATTTTCACAATATTGATTCTACCCATCCATGAGCATGGGATTTGTTTCCATTTGTTTGTGTCGTCTGATTTCTTTCAGTAGTGTTTTGTAGTTTTCCTTGTAGAGGTCTTTCAACTCCTTTGTTATATTCCTAAGTATATTATTATTATTATTATTATTATTATTATTTGCAGCTATCATGAAAGGGGTTGAGCTCTTGATTTGATTCTCTGCTTGGTTGCTGTTGGTATATAGAAAAGCTAGTGATTTGTGTACATTAATCTTGTATCCAGAAACTTTTGCTGAATTCTTTATCAGTTCTAGGAGCTTTCTGGAAGAGTCTTTAGGGTTTTCAAGTTAAACGATCTTATCGTCAGCAAACAGTGACAGTTTGACTTCCTCTTTACTGATTTGCATGCCCTGTATTTCTTTCTCTTGTCTGATTTCTCTGGCTAGGACTTCCAGTACTATGTGGAAGAGGAGTGGTGAGAGTGGGCATCCTTGTCTTGTTCCAGTTCTCAGAGGGAATGCTTTCAACTTTTCCCCATTTGGTATTATGTTGGCTGTGGGTGTGTCATAGATGGCTTTTATTACATTAAGGTATGTCCCTTGTATGCCGATTTTGCTGAGAGTTTTGACCATAAAGGGATGCTGGATTTTGTCGAATGCTTTTTCTGCATCTATTGAAATGATCATGTGATTTTTGTTTTAAATTCTGTTTATGTGGTGTATCACATTTATTGACTTGCGTATGTTAAACCATCCTTGCATCTCTGGTATGAAACCCACTTGATCATGGTGGATTATCTTTTTGGTATGTTGTTGGATTCAGTTAGCTAGTATTTTGTTAAGGATTTTAGCATCTATGTTCATCAAAGATATCAGTCTGTAGTTTTCTTTTTTGGTTATGTCCTTTCGTGATTTTGATATTAGGGTGATGCTGGCTTCACAGAATGAATTAGGGAGGGTTCCTTTGTTCTCTATCATGTGGAATGATGTCAAAAGGATTGATATCAATTCTTCCTTGAATGTCTGGTAGAATTCTGCTGTGAATCCATCTGTTCTTGGACTTTTTTTGTCAGTAATTTTTAAATTACTGTTTCAATCTTGCAGCTTGTTATTGATCTGTTTAGTGTACTAATTCTTCCTGATTTAAGCTAGGAGGGTTGTATTTTTCTAGGAATTTATCCATCTCATCTAAGTTTTCTAGTTTTTAATGCATAAAGGTGTTCCTAATAGCCTTGAATGATCTTTTGTATTTCAGTGGTGTCAGTTGTAATATCTCCTGTTTCGTTTCTTAGTGAGGTTATTTGGATTTTCTCTCTTCTTTCCTTGGTTAATCTTGCTAATGGTCTATTAATTTTATTTACCTTTTCAAATAACCAGCTTTTTATTTCATTTATCTTTTATGGGTTTTTTGTTTGTTTGTTTCAATTTCATTTAGCTCTGCTCTGATCTCGGTTATTTCCTTTCTTCTGCTGGGTTTGGGTATGGCTTGTTCTTGTTTCTCTAGTTCCTTGAGGTACGACCTTAGATTGTCTGTTTGTGCTCTTTCAGACTTTTTGATGTAGGTGTTTAGGGCTATGAACTTTCCTCTTAACGCTGCCTTTGCTATATACCAGAGGTTTTGATGAGTCATGTCATTATTGTCATTCAGTTTGAAGAATTTTTAAATTTCCATCTTGATTTTATTTTTGACTCAATGCTTTCAGAAGCAGGTTATTTAATTTCCATGTATTTGAATGGTTTTGAAAGTTCCTTTTGGAGTTGATTTCCAGTTTTATTCTACTGTGGTCTGAGAGAGTGCTTGATATAATTTCAATTTTCTTAAATTTATCAAGTCTCATTTTATGGCCTATTATATGGTCTATCTTGGAGAAAGTTCCGTGTGCTGTTGAATAGAATGTGTATTCTGTAGTTGTTGGATGAAATGTTCCGTCAATTGTAATATCTCCTGTTTTGTTTCTGTTAAGTCCATTTGTTCCAAGGTATAGTTTAAATCCATTGTTTCTTCATTGACTTTCTGTTACAATGGCCTATCTAGTGCTGTTGGTGGAGTATTGAAGTCCCCCACTATTATTGTGTTGCTGTCTATCTCATTTCTTAGGTCTATTAGTAATTATTTTATAAATTTGGGAGCTCCAGTGTTAGGTACATATACGTTTAGGATTGTGATATTTTTCTGTTGGACAAGGCCTTTTACCATTATATACTGTCTCTCTTTATCTCTTTTAACTGATGTTACTTTAAAGTTTGTTTGATATAAGAACAGCTGCCCCTGCTCACTTTTGGTGTCCATTTGCATGAAGTGCCTTTTCCCACCCTTTTACTTTAAGTTTATGTAGTCCTTATGTGTTAGGTGAGTCTCCTGAAGGCAGCAGATAGTTTGTTGGTGAGTTCTTATCCATTCTGTGGTTTTGTGTCTTTAAAGTGGAACATTTAGGCCATTTACATTCAATGTTAGTATTGAAATGTGAGGTACCATTGCATTCATCATGCTCTTTGTTGCCTGTCTACTTTGGTTTTGCTTTTGCTTTTTAACTTGTATTTTTGTTTTATAGGTCCTGTGTGATTTATGCTTTAAAGAGGTTCCATTTTGATGCGTTTCCAGGATTTGTTTCAAGATTTAGAGCTCCTTTGAGCAGTTGTTGTAGTGGTCATTTGGTAATGACAAATTCTGTCAGCATTTGTTTGTCTGAAAATGACTGTATCTTTCCTTCATATATGATACTTAGTTTCACTGGATATAAAATTCTTGGCTGATAATTGTTTTGTTTGAGGAAGCTGAAGATAGTCCTCAGTCCCTTCTAGGTTATAAGGTTTCTGCTGAGAAATCTGCTGCTAATATGATAGCTTTTCCTTTATAGATTACCTGGTGCTTTTGTCTCACAACTCTTAAGAGCCTTTCTTTCATCTTAGCTTTGGATAACCCGATGACAATGTGCCTAGGCAAAGATCTTTTTGTGATGAATTTCCCAGGTGTTCTTTGTGCTTCTTGTATTTGGCTGTCTAGGCCTTTCACAAGTCTGGGAAAGTTTTCCTTGATTATTACTCCAGATATGTTTTCCAGGCTTTTAAAATTCTCTTCTTCCTCAGGTACACCAATTATTCTTAGGCTTGGTTGTTTAACATAATCCCAGACTTCTTGGAGGCTTTGCTTATATTTTCTCTTTTTTTTTTTCTTTGTCTTCATTGGATTGGGTTAATAATTCAAAGACCTTGTCTTTGAGCTCTGAATTTCTTTCTTCCACTTGTTAAATTCTATTGCTGAGACTTCCCAGAGCATTTCACATTTCTAAAATTGTGTCCAAAGTTTCCTGAATTTTTGACTGTTTTTTCTTTAAGCTATCTATTTCCATGAATATTTCTCCCTCCACTTGTATCATTTTTTGGACTTCCTTTGCATTGGGCTTCACCTTTTTCTGGTCCCTCCCTGTTTAGCTTAATAACTAATCTCTTAAATTCTTTTTCAGGTGAATCAGGGATTTCTTCTTGGTTTGGATCCATTGTTGGTGAACTAGCGTGATTTTGGGGGGTGATGAAGAGCCTTGTTTTGTCATATTACCAGGGCTGGTTTTTTGGTTCCTTCTCGTTTGGGTAGACTCTGTCAGAGGGAAGGTCTAGGGCTAAAGGCTGTTGTTCAGATTCTTTTGTTCTACAAGGTGTTCCCTTGATGCAGTACTCTTCCCCTTTTCCTATGGATGTGGCTTCCTGTGAGCCGAACTGCAGTGATTGTTGTCTCTCTTCTGGATCCAGCCACCCAGCGAATTTACCTGGCTCCAGGCTGGTACTCCGGATTGTCTGCACAGAGTCCTGTGATGTGGACCATCTATGGGTCTCTCAGCCATGGATACCAGTGCCTGTTCTGGTGGAGGTGGCAGAGGGTGCAGTGGACTCTGTGAGGGTCCTTAGCTTTGGTGGTTTAATGGTCTATTTTTTGTGCTGGTTGGCCCCCTGCCAGGAGGTGGCACTTTCCAGAAAGCAACAGCTGTAGTAGTATGGAGATGGACCAGTGGTGGGTGGAGCCCTAGAACTCCCAAGATTATATGCCCTTTGTCTTCCACTAGAGTGGATAGGGAAGGACCATCAGATGGGGACAGGGCTAGGCATGTCTGAGCTCAGACTCTCCTTGGATGAGTTTTGCTGTGGCTGCCGTGAGGGGTGGAGGTGAGATTCCCAAGTTACCAGAGTTGTGCACCTAGGAAGATTATGGCTGCCTCTGCTGAGTCATGCAGATTGTCAGGGAAATGGGGGAAAGTTGGCAATCACAGGCCTCACCCAGCTCCCACACAAACCAAATGGCCGGTTCCACTCCCACTGTGTCCCTCGCAACAGCCCCAAGTCTGTTTCCAGGCAGAGGGCAGGATGGGTTTGAAAACTTGCCCAAGGCTATCCTCCTCCCAAAGCAAGAGAAAAGGGATTTAGTTCTTCCCCTGCCTGTAAAGTCTGCACACTCAATTTGTGACCTCTCCTGAGTTCTGGCCAGGTCTTCTGAGTTCTGGCCAGGAGGCATCTCTCCCCATTCAAATTGTTACAAAGTTCAGCTAGAGAAGTCCTTCTCCCTGTGGAGTTTTACCCCCTGCTCCTCTGGCCACCCTCCTGATGAATCCCTGTGGTGCCAGGCAGGATTGGGCTGCTTGGGGACCCAGTGAGCTCCCAGGGCCTTTCTGCTGCTTCCTCTACCCCCGTATTTTGCTCAGCTCTCCAACTTGACTCAGCTCCAGGTGAAGTTGGAAACTTCTCCTGCAAACAGACCTTTAGCTTCTCCAGTGGAGGGATGTGTTTGGAAGAGGAGGGTCTCCCTTTCCTAATTCCTCACTTGGGGCACTCACAGTATTTGGGGTGTCTCCCAGGTCCTGCAAGAGTAGTCTGCTTCCTTCAGAGGGTCTGTGGGTCCTCTCAGGATTGCTGGTCTGTTCTTGTGGTTGATCTGTAGCTAAAATTCACAATGCAAGCCTTCGCATCTGCTCTGTCTGGAGCTGCAATCCAGTCCTGCCTTCCATCTGCCATGATCCCGTCTGCCTTCTGATTAGTTATTTTTCTACGATGTCTTTTAATTTGGTCTTGTCTGATGTTTCCTCATGGTAACTTCATTTATTTTTAATTCAGGAGTAATCCTATTCATTATTGAAAATTGAGAAAGTTCAGAAATAAATATAATCCATATGTGTGCACATACTCGTATATGTGTACACACCTATTTAATGGGGTTATTCTGTACCTGCTGTTCTGTACTTGGTTTTCCCTTAAATAAGCATTCCTAGCATGAAACTAGAATCACATGGGCCTTATATCTGGGGTGAGGAATGGGGAGGTAGATGGGAGAGAGGGAGAATGTTGAGGTGGGTGGGTGATTCTGATCCCATTGAACAGAAGACGTGCTGGCTGGAGAGACGAGTGCAGAAACAGCCTAGCACAGGCCCCTCTTCTGCTTTGGTCTTCTGGGGGTGCAGCTGCTGCTGCCCACTGGGGCTGATCCCAGAGCACCAGGCCTTGGGGGCCCAGCAAATTCTGTCTCAGCGCCTAAGACCTCACGAACAGGCCTGTTTTTCTAAGGGTGTTAGTACAGAGAGTGAGTTGTAAAATCAGGCCATCAAAGGGACAAAGAACTCAAAATCAAATAATGGAATTCTGATGCTGTCCACGGTGGGGGCAGCCCAGGGAGGACCTTTCCTTCCAGCTGCTGCTGACGAGATACCCCAAGGACCTGAGAGCAGACCCGTGCTACAGACTTTCCATATGAACAAGAGGCCAGATGTGCCAGGAAAGCATAGTCAGATGCGCTCACACAAAGCCCTGGCTCCTCTCTCAACTTCCCTAGACCCTGAGCCACCCTGCTGGCCAGGCCAGGTCCCCTATTTCTTGGTGATGACAGACAGGGATGGGCCAGGCCCTGGGGAGTCTGCAGTTTCTCTTCTACCTCTGCTCTCCTGAGCTTGCTCTCATGGATAATTGCCTAAAATGTTTATTTTCAAGTCTTTGCCAGTTCACATTTTAAAACTTATTTTGTAGTAATTATAGATTCATAGGAAGTTGCAAAGATAATTCAGAGAGGCCTCCTGTCCCCGTCCGCAGCTTCCCCCAGTAGCTGCATCCTTCCTAATGGTAGTACAGTATCAGAGCCCAAAAACTGCCTTTGGTACTTTGGGGCTCCACTTTTCTCACATATGTAGATTCAGGGAATCACCACTGCCTCAAGGTACAGGGCTGCCACTCACCCCAAAGAGCTCCCTCGTGCTACCCTTTCAGAGTGCACCCCCTACGCTGCCCTCCCTCAACCCCTCCTGAACAAACCCCTGAAAACCACCAATTTCATTCCTACGATGTTGTTATTTCCAGAAAGTTATATAAATAAATGGAACCACACAGTACACGGGTCTTTGAGGTTGGCGTCTTCCACTCAGCCTAATGCTCTTGAGCACCATCCAAGCTGTGGCCTATGTCAATAGCTCCTTCCTTCTTGCTCCTGAGTAGCGTTCCGTGGTCTGGCTTTGCCGTCATTTGTTTAACCATCCGCCTATTGAGAAACAGTTTGCCTGTTTCCAGTTCTTGGCTGTTCCAAATAAAGCTGCTGTGAAAACTTGTGTGCAGGCTTTTGTGTGGGGGGCATGCTCAGTTCTCCAGGAAAATGCCCCTGTATGATTGCTGGGTGGTGTAGTTAAGTATTAAGAAACCCCGACAAACAATTTTCCAGAGTGGCTGGGGAGTAACTTCTGCGTTTTACGTCCCCACTAGTGACTGCTGAAACTTCATCAGTAAAGTTCGTGTTTTATGTAGTTTACTGGTGAATTTAGATTTCTTAAAGACAATATTAATTTTGAAACATAATCTGCAAGTGCAAAAAAGGCTTGAATGGATGAATTTTAAGATGAGAACTCTCTCCTTCATGCAGCAAGTGTGTGTGCCTTGGGGGAGCCTGGGGTGGGTGCGGCTCACACCCCTGCCCAGCTCTGGGGCCAGCTGTCTGTGGGTGCTGGGGACTGACCATGCCATTACCTGTTTGATGGAGGTGACTCATCGGCTTTTTTATAAGCTTAAGGGTGGAAGCTGCAAGCTCACCCAGGTGACTGTGAACAAGGACATGCTTTATGAATATGACTCCAATAAATTCTTTTAACTGTCAACCTTGTCACTAGTTGACTGACGAGATTTTTGACGAGTTTAAAACAAACAGCTACGATTTCTAGAGGTTCCGAAAGTTAAAAGGGGAGACCATGCAAACTCTTTGTTTGATGTTGGATGTTTTCCTTTTAGCTGCTTAACTCACCAGCATGTCAGTCAGAGGGAAATCCTCTGAGCCCTTAGAAGTTCATCCTGAGCTCTTCCAGCTCAGCAAGTGTATTGTATGTCTCACCCAAATGGCCAGTATCACTTCCGTTCCAACCTGCTGCTGCTTCTACTCTGTTTATATGGAAGAGCCTGTTTGAAACTCACGGAAGCCAGGGGCCCCCTGGGAATCCCCTAGGGCCAACTCCGTGTGCACTGAAAGTGACTAGGTGGGGCTGGGAGAAGAAATCAGGACTCCTCTTAGGCCTGACCTTAGGGCAGGAATCTTCCTCTTCCTTCTAACTGTGCCTTAGAAGTTGAGTTTTCCAAGAGGAAAAATCATCTCCCTTGCTTTCCTCTGCTCCCCTGTCAGTTCTCTGTAATTCCAGGAGCAGCAAAGTTAATTCAGTTTACCCCAGTTTATTTTATAATTCTCTTTTCACGCTTTAGCCTTTTTGTCTCTGCCCCTCCCTTCACTCTCCTCACTGCCACATGGCCTCTCCCTATCCTTGGTCCAGCTCCCACAGGGCAGCACCCTTCTCTTCTGTTCTCCTGCAGGACATGGGAGCCACCAACCACTGTGCCCACGGGACCATGGGGTCCCGTTGGAATAATGGCCAAGGATGTCCCCTGGAAGACAAGGACGGGAGGACACGAGGAAAGGGAAGGCCTTGGGCTGGGAAAGAGCAAGGCCTCCCAGGAGAGCAGATGAGAAGGGCCATGGGGCAGGAGTTGGATGTGAACCTCCCCACACTGCCTGTGGCCACCTTGGCCTTCCTGCCCGTTGGCCAGGCCCAGGCCCTACTCTGGGAGGCCACGGTGTATCCAGGTTCAGTAAAATAGAGTCAGTCAGGATGGGGCCTAAAGTCTGGCTCTGCTTCTTCATTGCTGTGAGACCCTGGGCAGGTTACTTAATCACTCTGAGCCGCAGTTTCGTCAACAATGGAAAGAGTAACAATAAAGAGAAACGAGGATCCTGTAAGACAGCTGTGGGGTTTGAATGTGGACTTCACAGGAAGTATCAGGACATGGTGAGTGAGTGCTCCATAATGCCAGCCCATACTACTTTATCGTTGGCGGTCATCGGACCTCTTACTAGAAAGCGCATTGTAAGACAAGTCACAATTGTAAGTCAACACGTGTTTATTGAAACACTACTGCCGCTCTAGCCCCATGCTCTGCTCTTAGGGGCAGACAAAAATAAGACAGCCATTGAGGGGTAAGGTAAGGCATGAGCCTGTCTTAAAGGAGTGGTGCAACTATCACACTGAAGATGCAACGGGCACTCCAGGACAGGAGACAGGTGAAAAGCAAGGGCTGCACAGCCAGCCACAGCTGCCCAGCGGCCCTGGGAGCCAGGTGGTGTTGGGACAAGCTGACTCAAGGAGGATCTTGACATTCTTGAAGGGCTTGGATTGATGGGTGACGCATTTTCTTGTTCAGATTAGGGCTGCCTAGGACCAGGAAGTTAACAAATACATAAAGTCAGAGTACAAGGAAGACTTAAATCCCCCACTTAAATCCCAAGTATTCATTCAAGCTGAGCACCTACTCTCTGCCAAGCACTGACGATACAAAAACAAACAAGACAGACATGGCCCCTGCCTATGGAGCCTGATGCGTAATGAAGGCGATGGAGAACAGCCAAGCAAATCTGTAAAGGTGCTATGCCTGTCATGGTCTGGTGGGAAACAGAAACCATGATAGGTGCTTCACACGGAGGGTATTCAATACAGGGACTTGTTGACACAGTCTGGAAGACTGGATGAAGAGAAAGGGGCCACTGAACAATCCAGAGAATAATAATAAGCGCTCACAGCGCCTGCCGCCCACCCCCAGAATCAGGGACAGAAGGGCAACGAGGCTGATGCTCAAACCTGTAGATGAAGCTGTCCCTGCCTTGTCAGTGCTCAGACCAGTGTGTGGGTGCTGGGAGACAGTGGTCACCCTAAAGAAGGGCACTGGGACCCTCATTTCTAGCTGTTGCTGCTGATTCTGGAAAGACAATGGCAAGGCCTGGAAAAGGCAGCAGGAAACCCCCACTTGTCTCCTAACATCCCAGCCTCCCTCCAGATCCTCCCTTGCCAGAACCTAGCAAGGACCCAGCCACCGAGGGAGCCCACACCACACAGCAGAGAGACGCTGGGAACCACCTGGCCTGGCCCCGCATCCCTGGCCACTTTGGCCCCTGTCTGAACTTCCAGCCCGGGTCTTTCTCTGGCCGTCCAGCAGGACCATGAGCAGCTGTCCCTGAACCAGTGGCCTCTCTCCGCTCGGCCAAGACAGACAACCAAGCACACTGTCAGAAGGCCAGCCCACCCGGAGGGGTCCACAGAATTGACGGCTGCCCTGAAGGAGCCACCGGCTGCTGGCATGGAGCCTAACAGAGAGGCCCGGGCAGTCTGACCCACTGGACCCAGGGCGAGCCCCAGATAAGGAGCCTTGCCAGTAGAAGTGCTGGCTCTCTCCGCCATTCCCAGGAGCTTTCTCCCTGGAGAACTTTCCCCTGGGCAGGGCAGATCTGTGGGAGTCAGGAGAGGCTCCTAGAGTGTTGTCCAGACTAATAACACTCAGGGCAAAGGGCCCTAGTGGGGAGGAGCTCGAGGACCCTGGCCTTTGCCCCCTCATCTCTTTCCAGCCCCTCCCCTGCCTCGCCCATCCTCTCCAGCCCCTCCCCTGCCTCGCCCATCCCAGCCCCTAGCCTCGGGCCCTCTTGCCTCCTGAAGAGACCAGCCTGTCCCTCAGTCACTACCTAGTCAGACTCCCCCATCTCGGCCAGAATGGATGGCTGCTCAGGCCCCACACAGGGCCCACCCTCATTGGACAGGGCCAACCCTTGTACCACATTCCACAGCACTAGCTCCCCATGGCACCACTTCCTGTCCCCTGGCCACAAGCTGTCTCTAGAAGATACCAGTGGGGTCCCAGAGTACAGCCTCAGTAGGTTCCCCATCCAGAGGGGCCGAATATCATGGGTCTGAGACTCCAGAGTCTTCAGACCTCTTTCAAAGAAGGCTGGATTCTTTGAGCTTTGCTTTTCTACCTCGGCACTATTCACAGATAGCCCCACCAGCCTCCCCCCAGCACGGCCCATCCAGACTCTCTCTCTGCCCCAGTGATGTTGGGGGAGGTATGGAGGGGTATGTGTATTTATTTGAACACCGTCCTCTCTGACAGCACAATTTTTAGTAGTCTGTCCCAGGTACCAGGGCGGTGGGGCATCTCAGGATGAGGAGGGGTACCGGTGGGGTGAGGGAGGAGGCAGGGTGGTGGGAAAAGCCTTCCCGGGGAATCCTGAGGGAAGGTTGCTCCCTACCCTACTGGGAGAATTTCTGGGGCCTGGGAGGTGATGGAGCAGGAAATAAGTGAGGATGAAACAAACACACGTCTGTCCCCATTTGGTTCAGGCTCCTGGCAGGAATGCCAGTCTGTGGCCGGGCCACAGTGGAAGGCCCAGAAAGCAGCAGGCGGTGCCACCTTCATGGGCATCTGTCCCAGGAAGCGGAGGCTGTGAGCAGCTGGTGAGTGGTGTGTCCAGCAGCCCCCTCCTCCTTTCTCAAGTGAGTCAGTGACATGCACCAAGCACTTGCTTTATGCCAGGCTCCGTGCTGTACCCCAGGGACAGAGACCTCAGGGCACAGTCCTGCCTCCAGGAGCTCAGAGTTCCAACAGGAGGCAGGGAAGAGACAAAGAGAGACAATGAAAGTGGAGAGTGACCCTAGGGGAGGTATGCCGGCGGTGGGGGGGGGGCTTGGTAGTCAAGGGTGGCTTCCTGGAGGAGGTGACATGGTCTGGTCCCTGCCTTTCAGGGTCTGGTCATAGATAGACTGGGGGTCAGCTGGGGAGAGCCAAGCAGGCAATCAATCAACTAGGACTAAGTGACCTGGTGCCTAATGAAGGGCAGGTACATTACTAGTCACAAAATGTCTGTGGGCTCCTAAGGAGAAAGGAGAGCATGGGGACTTCCCCTGAGCCTGAGTCCGGGGATCATCAGGCAACTTCCTGGGGGGAACATGGGCAGGAACATGAAGTTACTCAATGTACGGGACCAAACAGGGAGAGTGAGAAAGAGGACACTGGGGCGGGGGGCCAGGGAGCGTGGGGAAGCCCAGCCACGGGGCCGCGGCGGGAGCAGGATGCCTTCCCCTTGCTGCTTTACAGCGTGTCTGTGCTTTCCTAAGGTGCACAGGTAGACAAAAGGGAAAATATGTCCCCCAAATGCTGTGTTTAATTTTGTCCCCTTCCTTTTCTTTAAGAGACAAGAAGGAAAAGCGCTTTAGACTTTGGATGGAAAAGAATGTTCTAATTAGTCAATTTTATATGACATTGTAAATCTGTAAATCTGTACCGTTTGGTCAATAAACAGTGAAGGCAGTCAGTCTGAATGGGCGGACGTGGTGCTGGGGGAGGAGGAAGCAGGAATGGGGATGCCTGGCCCTGACTCAGGGCCCCTCCCGGACTGCGCTTCCTGCCACTCTGGACCCATCCCAGAGAGGTCGGGCCCACTGCCAGCCCCATTCTGTGAGTGCTTATGAGTACCTAGGACCCCCTTATATGACTCGCTCAGCCAGGAGCAGCTGTGGACGCGAGTTCCCACCAGTGCTGGATGGAAGTTCCCGCCAACACTGTTCTCCAGTGGGAGATGAGACCCGGCCCTCCCTAGAGGCCTAAGGGGCCTGGGCTGGCAATTTCCTGCTAGCCTTAAAGCCAGAGAAAAAGAAATTCTCCCTCCATGAGTCAGGACGCAGTGACTCGGGGTTTGGAAGTGTGCTAGGTTAAACTGCAGAGTGTGGAACGTTTGTGCAATGCTACTCGTTTTCAGGGTCCTCTTGGGGTACAGGAGACAGGCCTGCCACACCCCTGCTGGGTAACTGAGGATGCCCCTCTGCCTTTTAGAGCCAGCATCCTCCCATATTCAAAGCACAAAGGAGATAAGGATGGCTGCTCAGAAGGCTTCATGAGGCTGCAGGGCCAGTGACACGGGGGTGGGAGCTGCCTCATGAGCTGTAAGCAGCACCCAGGTGGGCTCTGGGTCTCTGAGCCACCCACAGGGAGACTTGCAGTCAGGTGAGCCCTGCCCAGGAGCACCCAGCACAGCGTGGCTGGGTCCCTGGCCTCCAGCTGTGGCACTTGCGGTAGGAGCATGCGTGTGGAAGACCCTAGCTGGGGTACAGGGCGTTGCAGCCCCACAGAGGTAGGGCACTCCGGGGCTCCTCCCACTCTTCCTGACAACGGGCCTGTCATCTCACCACATTTCCCTTCACCTTCTTCAGCGGCTCCCACTCCCACCCAGGCCCCCACATGGCCCCTCAGGCGCTGGGATGATGCTGCAGGCGCCAGGCTGGGGCCTGTGCTGGGCTGTGGCCTACCCATGGGACAGTGCTGTGAAGTGGTCCAGGGGCGGGCAGGAAGGAAGGCACGCTGGAGCAAAGGCTCCCACAAACTCATCCACAAAAAAAGAGAGATTTCCAGCACACCCTGGTACACTACAGGCGTGTGTGTGTGTAAGTGAAACAAAAGATCCAGGAAACAGTATTTCCCTTTCCTGTACAAAATACACTCCTCTACTTTATATCCTACTCTGCTTAAGTTCTTTTTTTTTTTTTTTTTTTGCGGAGGGGGCAGTGGGGGCAGAGTCTTGCTCATCACCCAGGCTGGAGTGCAGTGGTACAAGTATAGCTCACTGCAGCCTGGAACTCCTGGTCTCAAAGGGTCCTCCCCGCACTCAGCCTCCCAAGTAGCTAGGACTACAGGTGTGCTCGGTTAATTTTTTGAAATGTTTTCTAGAGACAAGATCTCATTTCGTTGCCTAGGCTGGCCTCAAATGCCTAGCCTCAAGCGATCCTCCCACCTCAGCTTCCCAAGGTGGCTGGGGTTACAGGTGTGCGCCATTATGCCCGGTCGGCTCCAGTTCTTAAGGCTGGTTGATAATCCTCTAAATGGAGTCCCAGTTCATGAATGAGTCTCACTCATAGTTTGCCAGTCCCAGGACTGGGGGATGTGGTGGAGGCTCGGGGAGCCTGGCATAAAGGCAGAGGGTGGGTGTCCCGAGTTTGGCCTGGGAGTCATGGGAGTCAATGGAGTGTTTGAAGAGAAGGTGAGGGGTATGAGTGACATGCACAGACTCGAATCCCAGGGACTCCTCGGCAGTGCTGTGAAAGGGCTGCCGCTGGTTGGGACTGGCCTTAACAGAAGGGAAATGCACTATCTCGTGTCGTGCAATCTGGGTCAGCAGCTCCGTTGTGTCATCTGGGATGCAGGCTCCTTTCATCTTTCTCCTCCTCCATTTCGTGGCTTCAGGTTCACCACTGCACAGTAATGGCCAGAGCAAGAAAGGGACCATTGTGCCCTGTGCCCCCTTCTTAGGCACCAGGAAGATTTTCCCTCTGTCTCGTTGGTCAGGACTAAGTCAAGTATGTGTCCCTAGTAGGGAATGTGATGAGCCTGATGGCGTGGGCAGCGACATCCCCTTACCGGTGAGAGCCTGTACCTCTCACCAGTAAGGCCAGTTGGGGAACTCATTCCACAGAAACAGTTTATCATGAGAGAATATATTCTGCTCTCTGCAACAAGGTATTTGCTGCAGCATCATCTGTAACAGGAAAAAGCTAAAAACCCCCATATACCCTGACTAGGGCCTAATTGAGTAAATGAAGTTTTATCAACTTGATGGAAGATAATTTTGACACTGAAAATACAGTGGACCCTCATAACTCCTGGATTCTGTATTTGCAAATTCACCCACTTGCTAAGATGTATTTGTAACCCCCAAATTAATACACTTGGCACTTTCACAGTCACTAACATGCTCAGAGCAGCGAAAAACTTGAGTTGCCAGACACGCACACACATTCCCAGCTGAGGTCAAGCCAGGTGACACTCTGCCTTCCTGTTTGAGTTCTCGTGCTGTAAGGTGTCCTTTGCCAGGTCTCCTTAGTGCTGCGTGTTCAGAACCAAACTCCCAAGGGATGCTACAGTGGCAGGAACATGCGCACATCTGTTTGACAGAGCTGTGACTCTTGAGGTATTTTGTATGGCAACTGCCTGACGGGGTCTGAAGCACAGCCCCAGGATAGGCCTTGTCTTGTTTTTCCTTTTTTTTTTTTTTTTTTGTGAGACAGGGTCTCACTCTGTCACCCAGGCTGGAGTGCAGTGGCACAGTCAAGGCTGTCCACCTCCCGCGCTCAAGTGGCCTTCCCATCTCAGACCCCCAAGAAGCTCGGACTACAGGCATGTGCCACCATGTCTGGGTAATGTTTGTATTTTTTTAGAGACAAGGTTTTGCCATGTTGCCCAGGCTGCTTTTGAACCCTTGGGCTCAAGTGATGCCCACCTTGGCCTCCCAAAGTGCTGGAATTACGGGTGTGAGCCACTGCACCCCGCTGTTTTTTCATTTGAAGGGTGTGCATCAAAGAGCTATTTTAACACCCATGTTCATAGCAGCATTATTCACAATAGCCAAAAGGTGGAAGCAAGTCAAGTGTGTATAAGCAGATGAGTGGATAAACCAGCCGTGACACACATATGCAATGGAATAGTATTCAGCCTTGAAAAAGAAGGACAGTCTGACACATGCTACAACACAGATGAACTTTGAGGACATTATGCTAAGGGAGGAAAGGCAGTCACAAAAGGACAAACACGGCATGATTCCATTCATATCAGGTACCCAGAGTAGACAGAAAGCAGAATGGTGGTTGCCAGGGACTGTGGGGAGGGAAGAATGGGAAGTTGTTATTTAACAGGTGCAGAGTTTCAGATCTGCAAGATGGAAAGCACTCTGGCGATGGATGGTGGTGATGGTTGCGTGACAGTGTGAATGAACATGAATGCCACTGAACTGTACACTGAAAAATGGTTAAGATGGTTGATTTTGTTATATGTGTTTAGCCACAATTTTAAAAAAGAGAGAGAGGTATATAGTAACAAGAGAGCCTGGACTTAAACAGCATGCACTCTGCACACCTGAATGCGAGGGGCAATCGTTTCCTTCATCCTGAAACATCACAGTGGCCTTCGGGGTATCCAGGTTCCCACTGTGGGCAACGCCCGTGTGTGTCCTTTACAGAGCCCATGCCTGCCTGGCCCGTGGTGGGATCAGGAGATCCCAGCTCACTTGTCTGCTGATGACATGAGCCGCACCCATCTTGACTGGGGCCTCTTCCTCTCAGCCTGAGTTTTTGAGGCTTTATGAAGCCTGTGGTCACCTGAGTACCAGGGAAGAAAAGGAGAGGCAAAGCTGTCACGAAAGCTGGACTAACACAAACCTTTCCTGCAAAAGCTGTAAAACTTTTGATAGCAATCTGCACTAAAATAAACATTTTTCATCGTGACCCAGCAAAAAAAAAAAAAAAAAGAAGAGACGCAGTAAGTAAAGGAATTTGGGGCTGGCAGTACGTGAAACCTGCCATGCGGAAGCAACGCCCAGCTATGCAGAAAAACCTGCCACCAGGTACCCACCCCTGGCACTCCTCCCTGCTTCTTAGCTCCTTGTCTGCCCCACCCCAAACCCGCACCTCCCAGCCACAGCCCAGAGCCCCGGCCACACAGACCTGAGACCATACATCTTTTTGACATATCCTTCACCATTCCCAGGGCGTCATTACTCAGGCAGCCTCTGTCTCAGAGCCTCTGTGTGTGATCCCGGCCCCTGCAGCAGCCCCTCTCCTGCCCATGAGGGGCTTCCAGCTGCTCTGTGTGGGTGAGCAGATCCACTCTCCCCAAAGGCTGTCCTTATCTCTTCCCATTCAGAATTCTCTAGTGAGCCTCCAGTGCCCACGCAGCTTTCTTTTCTTTTTAAATTTACTTATTTTTTGTTTTGGGTTATTTTAAATGTGAATATGGTCCTACATTCAAAACTGTCTCCAAGCCAAGAGGTTCTGCTCCCCCGAACCCAAGGCACTGACTGGCTGATTGGGTCTCATTCTGGGAATATTCTGTTCACCTGCAACAAATGCACATATACACAGACACTCACACACTCATGCACACATTTTCTTATTTTTCTGCACAAATCATAGCACACTGGGTACACTAGTCTGTGCCTTTACACATTCTTGGAGCTTGTTCCATTTTGGGATATAGAATTTTCTCTTTTATTTTTTATTTTTTTGAAGATTGCTGAGTGTTTCACTTTGCAGACATAATTGATTTAACTGGTTCCCTCTGAATAAAGGGGTCATTTCCTAGCTTTTCTGTAATCAACAGGCTGCAATAAACAACTTTTATCTTTGTCGTTTTGCTCATGTGCATCATTTGTAGGACAAATTCCATCAAGTGAAATTATTGAGTTGAACAGTATGTGCATTTAATATTTTGATCAATATTGCCAAAATAATAGAGTCATTGATGGCAAAGTTATTTAACCTGGAGGTGGCAATGGACTTCAACTGGGAGGTTGCAGGCGGACATTGGGGGTCTATGAGTTCCCAGATTTGTAGGCAAAAATTGTGTGTGTGTGTGTGTGTGTGTGTGTGTGTGTGTAGGTACATTTTTCTTGGTGACCAAAGCTATAATCAACTCATAAGAAGGGTCTGTGCCCTCTAAATGAGATTTATCTCACCCACCCAGCTGATCTCTCATCCCTCCTTTCCAAAAGTGAATTTCCCATCCTTTAGAGAGGCCTCTCTTGGACATTCCCTCCTCTGTATCTTTCTCATGGAACAACGTCCCTTCCTGCCCTCTGTGCCATTCCAAATGGTTATGGCTACTACAGCCGACATTCACCATGTGCCAGACAGACCCACCAAACCATCACAAGGGCCGGATGATAGAGGGGCCAGCGAGACCCCCCACCTCCTCTATTTGATGGACAGGGACACAGAGGCACAGATAAGCTAAATGGCCTGCCCACCAGGCAGAGCTGGGACTCAAACCCAGGAGGAAAGGTACTGCACGGTGCATGGACTGGAGGTGAGAGTAGAAGCAGAGAGCTGGCCTCAGGCTTTCTCAGCCCTGGCCACCCCGCCTGGGGAACTCTCAACAACGCAGCCTCCCTTGCCTGTTCAAGCAGACTCCCTGGGGCAGGACCCAGACCCTGGGGCTTTCTTGAAGTCCCCAAAGGGTTCTAGGAGTAGTAGGACTTAAGAGTGCCACCTGGAGTGTAGTGTTCCGGTATGTGTGTATTTGAGAAGCTCTTTGCCCCCACACCACATTTTTTGCCAGCTTCTTTTTCTTTTAAAGCAGTTTTCAAAATAATAAGCATCCTCCAAAAGTGACCAAAGAAGTTTTTATTTTAAGTATCATTTTGAATTCATGGATTTTTACCTTAGTTGATGCATTCCAATCCATCGTAGCTGTAAGAAGCCCAAGCGGTCCCAGGAGGGACCCAAGTTTGACCAGCAGGAGCCTGCTGATTCCTTTTGGCCGGACCCGAGGAGGCTTTGGAAGTTTTCTCACTATCTGGTGTGGTAACATCCAGGCTCAACCTCCCTCTCCAAACCTGGCGTCAGCCCTTTCTTCCTGGACTCCAGTCTGGGTGTTGTTACCCCAGTTCTCATATTCTAGTTTTAACAAACTTTCTGAAACATGAAGGAGCTCTTCATGTTCTAGAGAAGAACAGGTTTTAAAAACCTATTGTTAAGCTCCATCTTTCCTTAAGACGTCCTTTCAAGTTTCCGTCCAGCCTTTTGGAAAATTTATGTATGACTGTGTCTGTTTCTTATAGAAAAGGATTTTGCCAAAGTTGTGCTTGAAATCTACTTGCTCTAAATGGCTCGCTGTAATCAAATATTTCTCCACGTTGAGGGCCAGCCCCAACCATTGAAAAATATCTCCTGCTCTGAGGAAATACAAAAATAAGCATTAAAATGGGAAAGCAGTTTAGGCCACTAGGAAATTTGGAAAGCCAAATGTGAGCTTTAAGAAAAAGTAAAAACAAACACTCAAAGTTTTCACAACTATAAGGAATCCAAGCTACACTACTTGAGACAGAAATGAGATCACGAACTCCATCAGGTTTAAATCCACCTGCAGCCCTTGGCTCTGGTCCTTCCTACTGTTCAGGAGGTAGAGGGGTGTGGAAATAAGAAAGTGAGTGACTTTCTTCTGCAGAACATTGATTCTGCAACACTGAAGCCATTGCAGGAAGGTTCCCGCGATGTTTGAGTAGATTCCCAAATGCTCAGAGGTCCCCTGGCCTGTTGTGAAAGGCAGGACAGGGATCCCTAAGCCGTAGCTGGAACCCAGAGAGAGGAGGCCGCTGATGGGCTCCCTGAGACTGCAGGTATGATATCCCCATCAAGGCCCCTAATGCCCCAGGCAGAACTTGGCTGAGGCTCTAGCAGGCCACCCTCTGGCACATTCTAGGAGCCTCCACCTGGCCCTGCCTTTGGCCTTGAAATCTGGTTTTTGGGGCAAGAACCACAAGTGTCCTACACCATGTCCTAGTCCCACCACGCACTGCCTGTGTGACCTCAGGCCCCAGTCCCCTCTGGTACAGTATTACCTCATGGACTGTGGCAAAGATTAAGCATGAGAATGTAAGTAACATGCATGACTGTGTCTGGCCAAGAAAGCTTCTGATGGCAAGATGGGGACTAGGACCTCTCTGCAGGCACTGACTGGCAAGACGCGGCTGAGGTTCCCTTGCTGTCCCCATGCCTGGCACAGACGAGCCGGCAGTAAGCAGTGGAAGGTATCAAATGGTAGTTCTCTGGTCTTTCCAAGGGAGTTAGAATTGCTGTGTGGACTAAATGAGGCAGTCTGAGTGAATGCATTTAAAAAACTGTAAAGTATCTGGTGAATCACTAATAACCAGCATTGTTCATGTGCCAGCATTTTAATGCACTTCTCATAGCTTCTTGGCAAGTGCCTTAAAGCTGAGCCCTGGTACCTTTCTGAAGCATCAGCAGCCCTTGTCACTGGGATTGACACGCAACAGCACAGTTGAGGGGGAGCCAGAGGACAGCGGCTCCCATCCCTCCCGCCCCCTCCCTAGGACAAGCAGGCCTTGACTCATTCTCCGGCAGTGTCAGACCAGCCTAAGATTTCCAAAATTCACTTGGATTTTGACTGTTAAAGGGGAATTTGCTCCCAGAACTGGTGCTTTAAGAGGCACCAGGCTGCTGGAGCTGTTTTCCAGCCTGTAAAGCTGTGATTGTATTCCTTGCTGAGGAGTCTCTGCCTTGTGGTCAACTTCCTATTCTATTCTAGCTTCTCATCTCCTTTTCCCCTTTTCTCCTTGAGAGCCCAAGAATGCTCCATAAATTCAAAGACAACAGCTGACAACAGCAAGGGGAAGCCTCAGAAAGTAAAGGGTGACATATCTATGTCTATGTATTGGCCAGTTGTAATATAAGAATTGCTGGTCCCAGAAAGCTAGGGATATAGTTTGGAAAGCAGAACTCAAGTTGTATATCTTTTGGCTGAGCTATAGACAAGGGCTTGAAGACACGGCACAGTGGCTCATGCCTGTAATCTCAGCACTTTGGGAGGCCAAAGCAAGAGGACTGCTTGAGGCCAGGGGTTTATGACCAGCCTGGGCAACAAAGCAAGCCCCTGACTCTACAAAAAATAAAATAAATATTGGCCAAGTGTGGTAGTATGTACCTGTAGTCCTAGCTACTTAGGAGGCTGAGGTAGGAGGATCATTTGATCTCAGGAGTTGGAGGCTGCAGTGAGCCATGATTGCACCTCTGCACTCCAGCCTGAGTGACAGAGAGAGACTCCCTCAAGAAAAAAAAGTGAGTAAAGTTGTTTGGTCTAGAAAGTTTCTGATACATCTTTCAGAACTGAGCTACCTCCACAGACATGATCTCCCAGTCAAAATTCACTAAACATAAGAGGAAACAAGTGAACAAGAATAGAAGTTAATGGAAGCCACAAACTGCAGAATCAAGCTGTTAAGGCCAAGTGAATGGAATTTTCAGATATTAAATGTAGAATGAACACTAAGCAGGAGTAATAAAAAGATATCCACCTCTCAACACATGGTATCACTGTTTCACAACTGCAGAATGCCAAAGACAGAGTGAAGACTAAATACAGCCAAATAAGGAAGACAGATTCCTACAAAGCAAGAGTTCAACTGACAGCTGACCTTTCAGCAGCAACCGTGGAAGCCAGAATACAACAGAAGCATACGGGAAATATACAACATGGCGGAAATACATCTCGGAAGTGCGGAGAGAAAATAATTGTCAGGGGAAATTGAAGGATGTTTTCTAATAAATCAAACTGACTACTACCCACTGACCTTCACTAAAGAGATTACTAAAGGGTGCACTCCAGGAAGAAGGAAAATTATCTCAGGAGGAAAATCTTGGATGCAAGAATATCTTCATGACTCAAAATAGAGAAGAATTTCTTAAACTTGATAAAAACATAGTCAATAAAGGAAAAGACTGACATATTCAACTGCCTTAAAATTACGGGCTTAGTTAATCAAAGGAAACCATAAAGTATGTGAATGCTAGCAGAATATATTTGCAATGTTTATGACAGTCCATGAAATCCACACCATTAGCAAGAATTCCTGTGAACCAATAAGAAAAAGAAAAATCTATTTTAAAATATTTAACTGATTAAAAAAATAAAAAACTTTACAGAGGAAGAAATATTAGTGGCTAACAAATACACAAAAATAAGCTCTATCTCATTAGTAATTCCACAGTGTCAGTGAGCAACAGGGAATGTCCCACAGCATGGTGTGAGGTTAATTGGGTGAGGGGATGTGGTCCACTGAGGACTCCAGGTCCTTTTAAAGAGACAGTCACAACTCATTTCAGCCTACTCTGGCCTGAGAAATGGGTACCCTGTGGCCAGAACCACAGATTTCTAAAGAAATGTCCCAAATCTGGATTTTCCATGTGAAATATCCTGTTTTAAACATTGGGAACTTATTCAGAATTGTTTAAAAGTGTGTATGCCAGTACTGCTTGAGCCAAAAGACACATTCACAGGCCAGACTTGGCTGAGTCCCTCTGTTTGTGACCTCTGCATTAACCCCTTGAATTTTCTAACAATCAGACCTGACTTTACCGTGACTCAGAGGGGCCAGGCTTCCTTCCCCATTTCCCTCTTGGTTCCCTCCTAATTTCACCTGAACTTGTAGCTAGACACAGAAAAGAGATGCCCTGCAAAGGGAAACAGGCTCCATACTAGCTAATGAAGCCCCTTCTTTTATGCTTTTATCTTTCAGATATTTGGGTTCTTGGTCTGGACCCTGGTAGCTGCCACCCACGTAGTATTCCCATTGCTGCAAGGATGGGTGATGTATGTCTCACTCACCTCGTTTCTCATCTCCTTGATGTTCCTGTTGTCTTACTTGTTTGGATTTTACAAAAGATTTGAATCCTGGAGAGTTCTGGTAAGAAGCAGCAGCATGGTTCCTCCTGGGTGGATGTCCTGGGTTGGGTGAGGACAATTGGCCTTTCTGGGCAGGGAGGGATCTTGGGCTAGGCGTCTATGGAACCAAGACATTTTATCTTAGTATGTTACTACCAGGCCAAAATGAAGACATTTCTCTGCAAGAGTAAATCATTCCTTGTATTCCCCTTCACTGCCTTCCCTGTTAGGAGAACACACAATGCCCTGTGATCAAGCATATTCTGATGTGTTTCCCTTAAATTTTCTTCCTGGTAAAATCCTTGGAGCAACACTGAAGAAAATGCTAGTAGGAAAAAATCAGTCCCATCTCAAGGCTCTATCACAATCCCTGTGACAGGTTATTTCTTCCATATTCCACATGAATTATATGCAAAGTATATACACACACACACACACACACATATATATACACACATATTTATATAAATTATACTCTACAAATAATTTTGGATGTAGATGCTTTCATTTAATATTACGTCACTAATTTTTATGTTATCGCATAATCTCAAAAAACCATTTAAAAGTGTTTCATACCGAACAATTGAAGACATATTTAAAAGTGCAGAATATTGTATTATAGGCCCTCATGTAGCCATAACCCATATTGCAGCATTATCAAGACCTTACCACATTTGTTTCATCTAGCCTTTTTCCCCACTAAGGAATTTTAAAGCAAACCCCAAACATCATGCCATTCTATTCAACACACTTCAGTATGTTTCCAAGAAAACCCGCCAACTTTCTCACATTATCACATGTATACAAAGTAAACAATTCCTCAGCATACCTAAGACAGTATACAGTGGTCCCTCTATCTCTGGAGGACAAGTCCCAAGACCCCTAAGGGAAGCCTGAATCCTCAGATAGTACTGAACCCCAATTATGCTATGCATGCACTTCTTTTTTCTTCTTCACAATTTCACAGATAGACAATTCATTCTTACTGTAGATCTTAACAACCTCAGCATATTTTTTTCTTTCCTTATTAAATTGAAAACTTATACTTTTTAACTTAAAGAAAGCACTCTATGACTTCTCTTTGGCATATCCAAATTGCCAGAATCACTACTCTTGCAATTTGGGGCCATTATGAAGTAAAATAAGGATTCTTTGAATGCAAGCACTGCAATGACACAACAGTTGATCTGATAGCCGAGATGGGTACAAAGTGACTAACATAGGTGGCATAGACAGTGTAGACATGCTGAACAAAGGTCTGATTCACATCCCAGGTGGAACAGGGTGGGACAGTGCAAGATTTCATCGTTATACTCAGAAAGGCACTCTCTTAATTGTTAATTTCTGGAATTTTTCATTTAATATTTCAGACCAAGACTGACTTGGGTAACTGAAATATACTGATCTTTATTAATCTGCCATTGCTTATGACATAGATATTACATTTAAAACACTATGTATTAGTCTATTCTCACATTGCTATAAACAACTACTTGAGACTGGGTAAATTATAAAGAAAAGAGGTTTATTTGACTCATAGTTCCTCATGGTTAGGGAGGTCTCAGGAAACTTCCAATCATGGTGGAAGGTGAAGGGGAAGCAAGGCATACCTTGCATGGCAGCAGGAGAGAGAGGGGAGGGGGAGGTGCCACACTTTTAAACCATCAGAATCCATGAGAACTCATTCACTATCATGAGAACAGCACAGGGGAAACTGCCCCCATGATCCAATCACCTCCCACCAGGTCCCTCCCTTGATACATGTGGATTACAATTGGAGATGAGATTTGGGTGGGGACAAAGAGCCAAACCATATCATTATACCCCTGCCTCTCCCAAATCTCATGTCCTTCTCACATTTAAAAATACAATCATGCCTTCCCAACAGTCCCCCAAAGTTTCAACTTATTCCAGCATTAACCCAAAAGTCTAAGTCCAAAGTCTCATCTAAGACAAGGGAAGTCTTGTCTGCCTATGAGCCCGTAAAATCAAAAAGCAAGTTAGTTACTTCCAAGACACAATAAGGGTACAAGCATTGCATAAATGCTCCCATTACAAATGGGAGAAATTGGTCAAAACAAAGGGGCTACACGGCCTATGCAAATCCTAAATCCAGCAGGGCAGCCATTAAATGTCAACACTCCAAAATCTCCTTTGACTTCATGTCTCACTTTCAAGTCACACTGTTGCAAAGAGTGGGCACCCAAGGCCTTGGGCAGTTCCATCCCTGTGGCTCTTCACAGTACAGCCCCTGCAGTTGCTTTCACAAACTGGCATTGAGTGTCTGTGGCTTTTCAAGGTACCTGATGCAAACTGTCAGTGGACCTACCACTCTGGGGTCTGAAGGATGGTGGCCCTCTTCTCACAGCTCTACTAGCCTGTGCCGCAGTGGGGACTCTGTGTAGGGGCTCCAACCCCACATTTCCCTTCTGCACTGCCCTAGTAGAGGTTCTTCATAAGGGCTCCACCCCTGCAGCAGATTCTGCCTGGACATCTATGCATTTCCATACATCCTCTGAAATCATGGCAGAGATTCCTAAACCTCAATTCTTGCCTTCTGCATGCCTGTAGGCCCAACACCATGTGTAAGCTGCCAAGGCTTTGGGCTTATCCCTCTGAAGCAATGGCCTGAGCTGTACCTTGGCGCCCACTGCTGGAGCTGGGGCAGCTGGGTTGCAGGGTGCTGTGTTCCAGGACTGCACAGAGCAACAGGACCCTGAGCCTGGCCCACAAAACCATTTTTCCCTCCTAGGTCTCTGAGCCTGTGATGGGAGGGGCTGCTGTGAAGATCTCTGAAATGCCCTAGAGATATTTTCCCCATTGTCTTGGGGCCCCTCATTACTTATGAAAATTTCTGCAGCTGACAGCTTGAAATTTTCCCCAGAAAATATGTTTTTCTTTTCTACCTGGTCAGGCTGCAAATTTTCCAAACTTTTATGTCCTGCTTCCCTTTTAAACGTAAGTTCCAGTTTTGGACCATCTCTTTGTGAATGCATATGATTGTACATTTTCAGGAAAAGTCAGGTCACATCTTGAATGCTTTACTGCTTAGAAATTTCTTCTGCCAGATACCCCAAATCATCTCTTTTAAGTTCAAAGTGCCGCAGATCTCTAGGACCGGGGTAAAATGCCACCAGTCTCTTTGCTAAAGTATAGCAAGAGTGAACTTTATTCTAGTTCCCAATAAGTTCCTCATCTCCATCTGAGACCACCTCAGCCTGGATTTCATTGTCCATATCACTATCAGCATTTTGGTCAAAATCATTCAACAAGTCTCTAGGAAGTCCCAAACTTTCACACATCTTCCTGTCTGCTTCTGAGTACTCCAAACTGTTGCAACCTCTGTCCATTATCCAGTTCCAAAGTTGCTTCCACATTTTCAGGTATCTTTATAGCAGTGCCTGACTCCGGTACCAATTTTCTGTATGAGTCCGTTCTCACACTGCTATAAAGAACTACCTGAGACTGGGTAATATATAAGGGAAAGAGGTTTAATTGGCTCACAGTTCTGCAAGGCTAGGGAGATCTCACAAAACTTACAATCATGGTAGAAGGCGAAGAGGAAGCAAGGCATGCCTTACACGGCAGCAGAAGAGAGTAGGAGAGGGAAAGTGTCACACTTTTACACTATCAGATCTTATGAGAACTCCCTCACTATCACGAGAACAGCATGGGGAAACTGCTCCCATGATCCAATCATCTCCCAGCAGGTCCCTCCTTCAACACGTGGGGATTACAATTCAAGATGAGATTTGGGTGGGGACACAGAGCCAAACCAAATCACACTGCAAAAAAACAAACAAACAAACAAACAAAAAGCAGGAGTCTAGGGGAGCTGGCCTGCCTCATTTGCTCATTCTTTATAGCTATGTAGTCAGAGAGGAAAATGCTCACCTGATTGACATGGCCATGCGTGGCTCTGCTCTGCATTTCCAGGACAGCCTGTACCACGGAACCACTGGCATCCTGTACATGAGTGCTGCCGTCCTACAAGTACATGCCACGATTGTTTCTGAGGGCATGGACCCGAGAATTTACTACATTAACACGGCAGCCTCGGTGAGTGGGCTGGCCACGGACAGCAGTCTTGGCTAGAAGATGTTTAGTGCAGGAGGTCTAACTCTGCCTTGTGCTGCATAGACCCTAAGCCCTCAAGTGAAGGAGCCACGCGAGCAGGGGAGAGGGATGTGTGTCTCTGTAAACCTGTGCACCCACATTCAGGGGTCCTCTTTTACCTTCTATCATTCCCACTCCAGCTTTCCTCTCTCTTAGACTCCCAACACTGTCTGCAGAATTTTTTTTTTTCCAAAACACAAATTGGAACAGGTGTCTCTCTCCTACTGAAAATCCTTCAGTGGCACCCACTGTCTTTGGAATGGAGCCCACATCCCTCGGCATGGCTGAACTATTGGGAGAAGAAGCAGGGAAGGGGAAAGCGGAATGCCAAGGTCTCAGGGGAGGGGGCATCAAGGAAGACCCCGTCAAGAGGACAGAAGCAGGCAGGGGCCACCAGGCAGTTACCCCTGCTAAGATCCCAGCAGGCAGTTACCCCTGCCAAGGTCCCTCTGTATGCTCAAGGGCAGCCAGGAGGGTGGTGTAGCTGGGACAGCTGACCATGGGTGAACAGCAGGGTGCCATGCTGGGGACAGGCTGGGCCATGGAGGGCTGCAGGGGCCATTGCTGGACTTGCAGGTTTAGGAAGTTAAACTCACCTGATGAGGAGGGAAGGGAGGCAGACAGGCTGGAAGGCAGCTGAACTATCTAGTGGCCACCCCAGAGGGTCACAGTGCACCCCACAGTGGGTGGCGTTTACCTCCATCTAACCCATGTATGTGTTACTCGTCTGTCTTGCTGCTGTCTGCTTCTTATCTCTCACATGTAAGCTCCCTAAGGGCAGGAATTTTTGAATATTTTCTTCACTGTTATACCCACAGTTGTTCTTGAAGGAAAGCAGGTGCTTAAAAGATATTTGTTGACTGACTGACTGAATGAGGAGCGTGTGAGTGGACAGTGGGGCAGAGTGGGGCTGGGATGTTTGGAAGGGCTGGAAAGGTGAAGGTGACAGGCCCTACCCTGAAAAAAGAGCAGAGCCATCACACAGCTTCAATGTGGGGCAACACGGTCGTGTTCTCCCCATGAGTGAGAAGTGTCCTCACTTGTCCACTTCTGCCTGCCCTGCCTGAATGGTGCAGCAGATTCAAGGGTCAGGGCAGGCAGAAATGGACAAGTGAGGCCATGAGGAGTCCTGCTGAGGGATGCCGGTGGCTGAGACAAGGGAGAAATGCATGTCCCATGAGCTAGGCAGGGAAATCAGTAGCCTTTGGGGTGGCTTTGCATATAGCTGGCAAGGGAGGCAGGAGGAGTCAGGGGTCACAGGCGTCAGGCTCAGGAAGCGGGGCGAGAGGAGGACCCTGGGGCCCACTGGGCTTGTGAGGCTTGTGAGGAAATGTCAGGGGCTTAGTGTGAGCCAGGAAATGCTGGAGGAGGTCTGAACAGTCACAAGGAGCTGATAAGCAGCCGCTCAGAGCAGAGTTCTGGACCAGCGAGGGGAGCTGTAAGAGTGCTCAGAACACAGGTTTGTTGGAGGTGGGTAGAGGAGAGTGGGCCTCGGGCAGGAGGTCAGTGTGGGATATGGGCCCAGGGCTACAGTGGAGGTGAACCTGCTTCACAGCCAGGTGCAGGTGAGACAGAGACTGCAGTCAGGGCAGGACACCAGGATGGCCCCAGGGATGCCATGATGGAGAGTTTCCAGGAGAGGGAGTCATTGGCCAGGGGTTGCTGCCCTCAGGCCAGGCAGGAGGCGAGAAGGCAGCGTCATGCGGAGGCAGGGTCATGGGTGGCCTCCTGGGCAGTGGGGCTGAGGGTCCCTGGGGGGTGGGCTGGCGCTGCTGTCTCTAACAGTCGCTCTCCACCTCCATCCAGTTCTTCGCCTTCATCACCACGCTGCTCTACATCCTCCATGCCTTCAGCATCTATTACCATTGATGCACAGGTGCCAGGCCAAGGGGGAAATGCTCCTTGAGAGCCCCAATTATTGGTCCCCAAAAGCAGCTGTCAACGTTTGCCATCTGGATGATAAACAGAAGATCCACCAAAACGTCCACAGGATTAACAGAGCGTCCTTGCAGACTGAGCGATGACACCACACTTTGTTTGGACATTTAAATTCACTCTGCTGAATAGGATGACGCTTTTCTTTCTCCTGGGAAAACAACTGTCTCTTGGAATTATCTGACCATGAACTTGCTCTTCTAGACAACTCACATCAAAGCCCTCACTCCACTGATGGAGAATCCCAGTTCCACTAATGTCAAGTCTGTTTGGGGATTTTGCCTCAGCTGTGGGTTTCCGTAGAGTAGGTCCAGGGGAATACTCAGTCTGATTCTGATGATTCTCTCTCTCTCTCTTTTTTTTTTTTTTAGACGGAGTTTCGCTCTGTCACCCAGGCTGGAGTGCAGTGGCGTGATCTCCACTCACTGCAAGCCCCGCCTCCCGGGCTCACGCCATTCTCTGGCCTCAGCCTCCCGAGTAGCTGGGACTAGAGGCGCCCGCCACCACGCCCAGCTAATTTTATTGTATTTTTAGTAGAGACGGGGTTTCACCGTATTAGCCAGGATGGTCTCAATCTCCTGACCTCGTGATTCACCCACCTTGGCCTCCAAAGGGCTGGGATTACAGGCTTGAGCCACCACGCCCCGTCTGATTCTCTTAAAATTGAAGAGGTGCTGCCAAGGCCTTCAGATCTAATGCAGATACACAGACCTTGTTCCTGGTGCCTTGTTGAGCCTGCGCTAGGGAGTTGTGGTCCCGAGTTCCCCGGGAGGCTGACAGGATCAAGCCACCCTGCCCACCAGCCTCCCACTTCCCTTCCCCTTTCCTCTCCAGCATTGGGATCCAAGGAAAATCTGCATGAAGCCAATTTTGAGGAAGATTTGTGGGGAAAATAAATCATTATATAGTTAGACGTGGGTATTGAGGGGTGAGGAGTGGGGAGGGAAGGGCATAGCCTGCTCCTCCATGAGTCTGACATCTCAGAAACTGCGCAGCTGCCGGCGCCTGGGTCAGAATTCCAGGACTCCACCTCTTAAGAACTAGACAGTGCCTGGTTCCTCAGAAAAGACCCCCAGGGAAGAAGGCAAAAACATTACATCCATGCATTCTTCTGCCACAGCCACATTGGAAGAAAAGGCTGCCATATCATCTCAGCGAGGAGTGAAGGACTCGTGTCCCAGGGAGCGTGCTCCTCCACCTGCACTCACCCCCCTCGCGTTCTCTTAAGCACCCGGTGGCCCTCTGAGGCCTGGCAGAATGGTGGTGCCCACGAGGTTGGGCCAGGGCTCACCAGGACCTAGATGGGCAAAGTTGTGCACACTGAAATATCAAATCAAGGTGCTTGGTTTTAAAGTAAATATTTTTCCAAAGAAAGCTGTACTCTTCTGCTGACCCAGACGAGTGGGGCACAGCCCTTTAACTGCACATGCCTTCTGTCATTGGGAATGAAATAAATTATTATGAGAAAGGGACTTGTCCTAACTGGTTTGAGACCTTACAGTTTTGTATCAACCTGTTTCCCCTCCTGGGGTTTGCGGAGGCAGGGACAGAACTACAGGAGTCATGGCAAAGAAAATTCTGGCTTCACTACTGCTTGCTGCTCACTTTCTGATCACTTTGATACTTTTTTTTTTTTTTTGGCAACCTGATACCTTGAAAAGCCTCTATGTGTCTCTCTTTTTGTTACCTGGCAGCTGTCTAGGATGATCACTGTTTAATATTTACTAAGTAGCCACATGCAAATAAAAGTTGTTTGTATGGTAAAAAGGGAGCAGTTGGTCGACTTCATCTTGTTGGCATCTGGAACTGGCCATCAGGTCCTAGGTGCTGTCAGTAATTTCGCTGAAGCACCCCTAGGAGCATTTCACAACCTAAGTTCTCCAAGGCTGGGACCGCAGCTCCCCAGCCACCCAGCCTTGCTTCCAGAGCAAGAGCGAAGGGAGGTCACATTTGTCCCCAGGCCTTTGGGTTTATAATGTCATTTGTTCTTCAGTAAGGACAGTTTGGGTGCAAGTTCCAGAAACCAAACTCACACAGCTTAGGCAAAACTGGGAGTGCACCAGTAGGGGCTGGGAGAAGTGAAGAGGGCTCAGTAGGAGGAGAGCTGGCCCCCGCATGGCTCTCTGCTGCATGTTGGCCATCGTCTCCTGCCACCCTGCAAGGCTTGTCCAAGTCTCAACAAACACCGGCCTCCCATCTCCTGTGCAGACACTAGAGGCTCATCCTGGGCCCCCAGAGTCCACCTGGAGCTGTTGCAGTGCTGCTGCCTTTCTGTTTGAAGGGCAGCCCTCCTCTCAGTGCAGGGGTCTCCCCAGGCTCTTGTCTTCTGGAAGGAACACCCCGAGGCTCTCCACAGGCTCCTCAGGGGCCCCAGCAGGAGTGGGCAATGGCGTGAGCTTCACAGGCTTTCTCCTTTCCAGGCTCTGCACCCATCTTTTCCCCTGGGCTTCCCAGGATCCTGCACCCGTCTTGTCTCAGGATTAGCTATGGGGAAACTTAGACCCAGACATCCCACAACCATCTCCTGAGGCCCCAGCACGTGCTGGGCACTGGGGGTGCAGTGCTTTGAGACACAGGGTCCCACTAGCCACACCAGGTGCCCCACACGGAGCGAGCAGCTCTGACTTGCAGCTTTGTCCAAAATAGCCAGAGGCTCTGCTTTGGCCAATAACTGGGCTATGATCTTTAAAATATGGAAAAGCACAATAAAGTGTTAAAATTTGGAAAACAAACAACATCCTCATCTCTGGGGTTGGCTGCAGAGAAACTAACGGCCCTACTTCCCACCCTAGAAGGAATCTGCAGGGAAGCACATCTCAGTAATAATAGAGGCTGGACTTGAGAGTAAAAGGTGAGCTCCTGTTCAAAGGGAGGGATTGTGAGGGAGGATTACCAGTTCCTCCCTGAAATCTGCAGAGTTCAGATTCCAGTATGTGCTGTTAGATTCACTCAGGTGGATCTGGTCCTCTATGGGACACCAGCAGGTGATGAGCTCCCTTGCTCCATAGCCTCTCTCGCCCTCCATCAGTCATCTCCAGTGTTGCACGAGCCTCTGTCCGAGCCTGATTCCTGGCACTGTGGCTACCCATCACCCTCCATCACTTCCTGGGCTGGGAGAAGGGTGTGATGTTTCCATGGTGATGCTGGACCACCCCTGTGCAGAAGCTTAATCACCATGAACTTTTACTGATTCAGTGGCCCAGGGCTCTGTGTATAGGTGTGAAATGGGATTAATAGATAAACCCCTCTATCTCCATGTATGTTTGTGTTCTCAGAGAAGGAATGTTGGAATTAGTGGCAAAATACCTGGGGTGAGTCAAGGCCCCACGTAGATGCCTCTTCTATTCTAACTTACCTGCCAGCAGAGTCCAGGAAACGCACTGGTTTCTGAGTCCACATCTAGGATCTCTATCCCCTGAAGGGCCACACATCCAGGTCACTGGTTACAACCCACTTTGCTG
This sequence comes from Theropithecus gelada, assembly GCF_003255815.1. Lineage (NCBI taxonomy): Eukaryota > Metazoa > Chordata > Mammalia > Primates > Cercopithecidae > Theropithecus > Theropithecus gelada. Next base: position 6,970,017 of record NC_037681.1, read on the forward strand.
AGTCCCACTGACCAGAGTCCACCCTCATTCCACCCCAGTTTCTGTGCCTTGGGTCACACCTGTGGGAGATTCTAGCCAGATGGATTATCTCTGGCTTGTCTCCTCCCTGCCCTGCCTCGCCTGACACAGCCCCTGAGGAACTCCACCCTGCTCCCCAGTCCTCTCCTCCCAGCCTCATTCCTGCCTGGCCATCCTCAGCCCTGCTCAGTACAATGACAATGTCGCCTCCCTTGCTGGATCACAGTCACTCCTCAGAGGTATCACGTCCTCGTCTGACAGATGAGCAAACAGCCCAGATTTCACATCCAGAACACATCGCAGTCAACACTTAGATCAAGACTTCTTAAATGCCAACCTCTGTATTTCTCCACCTTTTCTTCCTCATCTCAGCCCTTAGCCATAAGAAGTTTTCAAAGGACAGACCCAGCTTATCAGAACATGCAAAACATCATCCCAGGAACATTAACTGTCCCGGGGCATTCTGTCTTCTCACTTTCTCATTCTCCGGGATTTGATAAATTAAATGTGTGGTTTTAAGTGTCTGAAACTTCTGTGACAGTCAGTGCCCCTCACACTCATTCCTGCCTTCTCCTTTGTTAGCACACTCCTGAGATTGTACTGTGCCTGGCCTCCCTTGCAGCCAGGCTCAATTCTGGCCACTGAGAGAGAAGCCAAGGTCTGCTCCACGGCTGGGGTTGCTTTTCTGAGATGGTGGTCAGATACAACTGGCTGTCTTAGACTGACTTTCCGGGGACAGACTCTGAGACAGAGAGCCCTGTGCATGCAGGTTTACTGTGGGGGCTTTTGGGAGATGCAACTGGGACAGATGAGGGAGGCAGGATGGGGCAGGGGGAAAAGCTGGCTGGAAACGAGGTTGCAGCTGAGGCTGTGGCTGACACTGCAGGGAGCTCTGGAGCTGGTTGGCCCTGCAGCTGCCCTGCCTTGAGTCAAGTGGGCTCAGACTTCGTCTGTCATGTCAGCCAGTAGTTCCCAGGCAGGGGTGAAGGCATCTGTAGCAGCTGCTCTCCCCAGCACCTGTAGGGAATGCCTTGGCTTGAACAGGTGACCTGGGCAGGGTGCCACCACATCCACTACACTGCCATCTCCTCTTCCTGCCTTGGATAAGGACTTCACGGCCAAAAAGATGGCAAAAATAGAAGCCCAGATGCTGGTAGCTGTTCAACCAACACCAGCCACCTCTTTGCCTGAACTTCGTAAGAAGTCCAAGATGACAAAATCCGTTCCCCACTAGGCTGAACTCACGATACATGCAGCCGAACGCACTGCAGCCCGGTAGAAATGTGCTTTCACACCTTCCACTTCCTCTGAAGGTTCACCAGGGACTTTGCTCCAAAGCCTGGTCCTCCCTCAGGCCTGATCCAGAGACTCTACGTCCAGAATGGACCTGGAATTGGTCTTCTTCCTCCTACCTCCCAGGCCCTGCCCACGCCCTCACCACTGGGTACTGCAGAACCTGCATTCCAGAGTCAGGCAGCATCTCCAAGGACTTGGGCCAGTCTCTCAGCCATGGTCAGATTCAGCCCATCTCTGGCCCCAAATCCTTCCCTGCCCTCACTATAAATTTCAAACCTTCTGGAAAGTGACCTCCCAGGCCTTAATTACAGGTATGACCTTGCCTTATGTCCAGCTGCAGCTCCTGCTACCCCCGTCGTCCAGCCCTGATGGTCCAGTGTCAGCACAGGAGCTGTGGCCAGCTCAGCCCTGCTGCTGCATCCATGCATGCAATGGACATTCCATTCCCTATTCCCTCTCCCTGGGAACAGGAAGCCCTCTTCTTGTCTACATGAAAAACTCTTGTTATCTTTTTATCTCAAAGTCTTTCTCAAACCCCTGGCCCTTCTGTGAAGTTAATCATTGCCTCCTCGGGTGCCTCTGCACCTGGGGTGCGTGCTGTGCTGTGCCGTGCCGTGCCGTGCCGTGCCGTGCCGTGCCGTGCTGTGCTGTGTTACCCGCTCATGCAGTGCTGGTCTCCCCCACAAGACTATGAGGTTCCATGAGCAGGGGTTTGGTTCTTGGATGTTTTTATCATCTTTGCCCTTCCCTATGCCCAGCACCCTCCCTGTCCCCACCAACCTCAGCTCTGAGTGCTCTGCTCACACTGTTGAAAAGAATGCGGACTTGCAAAAGCCACAGCCAGGCTACAGGGATGGATGACATGGCTGGCTCTTAAGCCCTCCCAGTCCTCACCCCCAACCCACCTTCTACATCTCAGGGGAAAAGGGATATTCTCTGCTTCTTTCTTTTCTCCTTGGCCTGCGCTGTAGTGGATTAGTTCCTTTCACTCTAGCTTCCCACCTGTACAAAGAGGAAGAGACTGGCCTGCCACTGCCAGGACCCAGTCCAGCTTTGGTGGCCCTACAGGGCCATGTACCATGCACAGCCAAGGCTATCCTGGCTATAGGGAAGCCTGGCCAGCTGAGAAGGGCCCAGCTTGATTCCAGGCCACCCCTGGCTCTGCACTCAGCACTAGTAGGTGTTGACTTAAAAGAAAGAGGTTGAGGCATAAAATATAAAGAGTTTACTTGAGCCAAAGTGAGGACAGCTGCCTGGAAGACTCAGATCCAAGGAAGCTTAGAAATGAGCTTCACTGGGTCTTTGTTACAATCAGTTTTTTAAAGGCAAAAAGGGGGGACAACAAGTGAGCTGATATAAATCCATCAGGAATTCTCATTGGTTTATAGAAATAACATTGAGACCGGGTGCGGCGGCTCACACCTGTAATCCCAGCACTTTGGAAGGCTGAGGCGGGCAGATCACTTGAGGTCAGGAGTTTGAGACCAGCCTGGCCAACATGCCTAAACCCTGTCTCTACTAAAAATACAAAAAAATTAGCCAGGTGTGGTGGTGGGTGCCTTTACCTAGCTACTCAGGAGGCTGAGGCAGGAGAATCATTTGAACCAGGGAGGCAGAGGTTGCAGTGAGCCAAGATCATGCCACTGCACTCCAGCCTGGGTGAAAGAGTGAAACTCCATCGCCAAAAAAAAAAAAAAAAAAAAAAAAAAANGCCTGGGTGAAAGAGTGAAACTCCATCGCCAAAAAAAAAAAAAAAAAAAAAAAGAAATAACGTTGATTTGTGATTGGCTCTACATTGTGAGGCTGCACTGCGTGGTTTAGTGCCTGGTGTGGCTTTATTAGGTTAATTTATAGCTCCTTGTGATTAGCAAGCAGTTTCAAGAGCTGAATTCGTAGCTCAAGGTTGATTACTGTCTCATTTTATTGTCTCTCTGGACCTGATAATTTAAAAGGACCCTCAGACCTCAGGTAAAAGTTCTTTTCTTTCTTCATAGTGCTGATAAAAATGCACTGAGTGCCTCCAGAGCCCCGAGGACCTGTGTATGAGGACCTCTTCTGAGGGAACTGCTAAAACAATGGCTTTAAAAATGCCAGAGCTGAACTGGAGAAGCAGGTGGATTTGGGGGCCAGGAGTAGCAATTGTGGCCTTTGAGTGAGACGGAGCAGGAGTCTTCAGTCCCCGTGAAGGAAGCCGGAGCTGGCTGGAGCAGCTCTGCTCAGGGCACCTCCTTCCTCTGCCTTTGCTTCTTAGGTGAAGACCAACATTGTGACTTATAATAAGAAACGGAGCTCCTAAAACCCTTGGGATCTCCAAAGTGATATATGACTTTTTGTAACTAATGAGATGACTAGGGGGATAGGGGCTCCTGAGTGGCCTCAGGAAGGCACTGGTTGTGAGGGAAACCAACCGTGTGATTAGACGGTTGAAATATTCAGCCCGACTGACTGCCGACTTCTGGTTTGGGAGAGGAGCTGGGGATGGAGTTAATCACCAGTGGCCAAAGATTTAATCAATCCTGCCTACAAAATGAAGCCTCCATTGAAAAATGCCAACATAATGAACACTTTCAAAAGGATGGTGTTGGGGGAGCTTCTGGGTTGGTGAACACGTGGAAGTGATGGGGAGGTGATGGGAAGATGGTGTGTCTGGAGAGGGCATGTAAGCTCCATGCCCCTTCCCCATACCTGGTTCCGTGCCTCTTTTCCACTGGCTGTCGCTGAGTTTTATCCTTTTTATTATTATTATGTCAATAGTTTGGGGGGAACAGATGGTGTTTAGACACAGGGATAAGTGCTATAGCGGTGATTTCTGAGATTTCTGAGATTTTGGTGCACCCACCACCTGAGCAGAGTACACTGTACCCATTGTGTAGTCTTTCATCCCTCCGCCCCTCCCATCCTGCCCCCCAACTCCCCAGAGTCCATTATATCATTCTTATGCCTTTGCATCCCTGAGTTGTATCATTTATAACTAAACGGTTCCCCTGAGTTCTCTGAGCCATTCTAGCAAACTATCAAGTATGAGGAGGGGGTTGTGGAAACCTCCAGTTTATAGCTGGTCAGAAGCACAGGTGCCAACCTGGACTAGCAGTTGGCAGCTGAAATGGGGGTGGTTTTGTGGGACTTAGCCCGTCATGGGTGGGATCTGATACTACCTCCAGGTAGATGGTATCAGAATTGACTTAAATTATAGGATACACAATTGGTGTTCCAAGAATTGGAGAAGTGGTTGGTGTGGGGAAAATGCCCACACTTCTGGTATCAGAAGTAAAGCATTGACAGCAGCAGTAGGAAGGAAATGGGATTTACATCTCAGAAACACACTGTCACTTTTAGGAAGAAGGGAGCATGGGGAATGACTCTCTTAGAGTCAACGCCCGCAAGCTACCTGACCCAGGCTCCAAATTTGGAGATCAGGGAAGCAGGAAGGAGAACATGAAGGAGGTCACTTCTGCTTCTTTCTGGCCTTGCCAGCTCATAAAAGTCATGCCACTGCTGAAAGACTCAAATTTTTGTTCATAAATTGGGATGCATAGGGGTTCCCACACCGTATGTCAAGGTAAGTTACATCAAGGTGGCTCATTCCATCTTGCCAAGGAATTATTCCAAGGTTAGGTTAAGTCAAGGTGCAGTTAGGTATAATTACAACAAGGTGTAGCAACGTCAAGGTGCATTTACTTCAAGGTTTAGATATGGTAAGAGGTAGTTATGTCAAGGCGCCATCATGTTAAGTTGTAGCTACGTCAAGGTGAGTGCTATGGACTGAATTGTGTCCTCCCCACCAGCTCCCAAATTCATAGGTTGAAGCCCTAACCCCCAATGTAACTGTATTTGGAGGCAGAGTTTTTAGGAGATAATTAAGGTTAAATGAGGTTATAATAATGGGACCCTCATTCAATAGGGCCGGTGTCCTTATAAGAAAAGGAAGAGAGCTCACACTCTCTGCCATGTGAGGACACAGTGAGAAGGCTGCCACCTGCAAGCCAGGAAGAGAGCCCTCACCAGGAATGGAATCACCTGGCACTTTGATCCTGGACTTCTAGCCTCCAGAACTGTGAGAAATAAAATGTCGTTATTTAAGTCATCTGGTGTTTTGTTACGATGGCTCCAGCTGACCAAGCTGGTAAGGTTATGCCAAGGTGCAGGTGAGAGGTACATGTGCAAGTACGCCTGAAATAGGTTTGAAAGCCTATGAAGAATCATTACTGATTTGCATCATCACGCCTGGCAGGAACCTACCCGGCGACATGCCCTCAACCATGAGAGGAAACAATCCCGCCGCTTTTACATTAAGATCATGGAGCTATTTCTCGCTGCAGAGTTAAGGCCCTTTTTAAGAGAAAATAACTGGGGAGTCCGCTGGACGCGGGGATCTGGTTGAGAGCTGGGTTCGGTTACCCGAATGCCCCACTGGGTGGCGCCTGGGCTCCGCGCGAAGGCTAGGAGGGGCCGTTCTCGGGTGACATCAGGTGGGCAGAGCCAGGAGCTGGGGCCGGCCCATGCACGGTCTCAGAATCTTATCGGGAAGGCACCCCATGCAGGCGCAGGAGTGACACGGAGGTGACTGAAAGAGGGACTTCCACTTGAAGCCCCTTTTTGCTCAGTCAGGTCACTGAGCACCCGCAGTGTCTCGGGACACGCCTGCACTAAAACGGGACACCAGCTCATGCTAGCAGCTCCTGGGGCAGCTGAGGGACTGTGGCTAAGGACGCTTGGGTCTCAGGGCTACAGGGGAAGAATCATGACTGTCCACACATTGTTAAAAGCCGAACTGTTTCCTTCATCAGCTGCTGCTGTCTGGTGTGTATCCAGGTCTCTAGAAGCTTCCAGGGGCACCTTGACCTGCCCCAGCTCCCACCCTCCCTCTCCAGGGCCCTATAAGATGAATTTAGGCAGGTGTTTCTCGTACCCTGGACCATATTATTTGGCCCCACCTGCTGCTGAAATTCTGCCCCTGGGTCCAAGGAGGGGCTGCCCCAGCGAGCATTGACTCCCACCATCTGGGACACATGCCCTTCTCTCTGTGCCTCAGTTTACTTCTCCATGTACTGATGAACATGCGAAGATCCCCTCCAAGGCCCTCCCAGGTCACTACCACCTCCTAGAGAGGAGCAGACTGTGCCCCAGGCCACTTTCGTGCAGTGAGAGGGCACGTCGTGAGGCCCGAGTCAAACCCAGTGCCCCTTCCTTTTATTTTTCATTTATTTATTTATTTTAGACAGGGTCTCACTCTGTTGCAGAGGCTGGAGTGCAGTGGCTAGATCACAGCTCACCGCAGCCTTGGCCTGTGAGGCTCAATCGATCCTCTCGCCTCAGCCTCCCAAGTAGCTGGGACTACAGGTGTGCACCACTCACCTTGCTCATTTTTGTATTATTTTGTGGAGACAGATTTGGCCATGTGGCCCAGGCTAGTCTCAAACTCCTGGGCTCAACCATCTACCTGCCTCGGCCACACAAAGTGCTGGGATTACAGGTGTCCGTGCCCTGTCCTGGGGTCCCTTCTGAACGAGGCTCCTTTGGTGTGGATTCAGGAGACACAGATGTGAGAGAAGCTGAGATCTTCCAGGAAGGGTGTAACCCTGGGAGCACGTGCCTGCTGGGACAGCCATGATGTTTGCTTTCAGCCAAAGCTGGAAGATTGAGTTCTGTTGCACACATGGGTGCTGAGCATCTGCTGGGTGCCTGACCCTGGGCCAGGGCCTCCCGCTCTCCAGAACCTGGAAGGCCGGGAGTGGAATGAGACAGACCTAGAGGCCTCATGTCTTAGGGTGAGGGGTCGCCAGCCCCAGTTGGAAGTGGAGGGGAGGGACTTACTAGGGACCTCCTAGAAAGTGTGACCTCCCAAAAGTTACTAGAATGATCTCTGGTCACGCGCATGGACCCTTCTGGTCTAGGATCACCCTGCTGGAGCTCTGGAGGATGAAGGGCAGCCTGTGGGGAGAGTCCGCTGGGAACAGCATGAGTAAGGGCACAGCGGCAGCCAGGTGACTGGTGACCAGTGACAGGGCCTGGGCCAAGGTCCGGCCCACAGGGATTGGGTGTTCCTGTGACTTCCCACAGGGAATGGGGAGCTCTGCATGGGCGTGGGGGTTTAAACAGGGAGTGGCAGATCCTTGTGCCTGCACTGGCCACCGGGGAGGGTGGTCACCGCAGGGAGGTGACCTGAGTCTCTTTGGCAGCTGTGTCCTTCTCAAGAATCTGTGTACTTTGAATTCGCTAAGAACTAAACATTGCCTTTTTGGGTCCACATCATGACACATATGGGGATCATTACACTTTTTACTAGGCTCAGTAACTATTATAATAGCAGTGTTCTCATGGAGCGTCGGAGGATCAAAGCCCGTGCACAGACGTTTTCTCCATAGCCACTGGGATGTCTACTTGTCAGCAGATGTGGCAGATATTCGATGACACCCTCACAGTTCCCCAGGGAGTGATGACTTCTGGATGAGGTTGGCCCTAGGGCTGCCATCTCAGAACCCAGTAGGCCCAGGGGTGGTATCTCTGAAGGATCCAAGGATTCTTCTTGATGACTTGCAAACTCTAAGCAGGCTCCAGCTCAGCGGCACTGGGTCATAACATCTGAATTCGCACATGTGGATACGTCAGTGGTCATGTTTGCTTTCAGCCAAAGCTGGAAGATTTAGTTCTGACATCTGATCCACTAAAACTCTAACTTAATTAATTTCATTTTATGCTTCTTTAAAATTCTTTGATGTAAATAACTTACAAATCACAAAAAGCCAAATTTAGTTTTGGAAACTACAGCCTGCCTAGTTCACACATATGCGTGCACACATGCACAGGCACACACACACAGAGGCTGGACAGATCCCAGCCTCTGTCATCCCTGCATGGAGCCCACACATCCAAAGAAGCTGGGAGGTCCTATTGGGGGGTCCTTTTAAGTGTGAAGTAGCAGAAAACGAAGAATTTGGGAACCCAAGGAGGGGACAAAAGACAGAATCAGGACCCAGTCTTAAATACTCTTTGTCAGATTGCTAGGCACCTACTCATGGCTGGCTGGACCCTGGGTACTGGGTGCTAGGATGAATGAGAAATGGCCTTGAGGGGCTCACAGACACCGGAAGAGACAAACCAGGGGAGCTAGAAAGAGGAAGAGCAAGGTGCTGGGGAACTGAGCCCTGAACCCCATTTCTCACTCTTACTGCCCACGCCCCCTGCATGTGATCCTGGCCAGAATTTGTCCCTGCCTTGTGCCTTTAGCTGTGGGGAATCCTGGAATTTTTTAGAAATCCAATTTCACAGAATAAAAGTTTTTCTTTTTCAGAGGTGATCCACTAAAACTCTAACTTAATTAATTTCATTTTATGCTTCAAAATTCTTTGATGTAAATAACTTACAAATCAAAAAAAGCCAAATTTAGTTTTGGAAACTACAGCCTGCCTAGTTCACACATATGCGTGCACACATGCACAGGCACACACACACAGGGTGCTGCCCACCATGGGAGCTCAGTCTGAACTCGCACATATGGATACGTGTGCTCGGGCTCAGACCCCAAGCAAAGGCCAGAAGAACAGTTGTTGCTGTGTGAGAATTGACTGGAAGCTGCAGGGGACACCTGTAGGAGCTGTTGGGGAGCCCTCCGGCCTCTGGCCACCTGTGTTGGGGTGGATCAGGTAAGGAGTGATGGCGAAAGGTGGAAGGATGGTGGACAGGACGGGCGCTTCCCCAAGCATAGCCTGCTGCTTTCTTACTGCTTCCCATGGGCTCATTTCAAAGGTGCCTGCGGTAGCACAGGCCAGTTGGTCACTGGGTCCCGTTTCCCTGGGATGAAGGTTTGGGCCCAGCTCAGCTGAGGGAACACGGAGGTTGAGGGAAAGGACATGAGGTGGGACTCAGGATGTGCCAGGCACATGACATCTGGTCCTTCCACCCCACTATGGCCCTGGGCAGGGTTCCTCACCCACCTGGGCTCAGAGAGGTCAGGCTGCCAGCCCACAGCTCACAGCCTGGGTGACTGAGGAGGCTGCATTCTGGCTTAGGTCTGACCTGCCGAAGCGCCATGGCCTGTGGAAGGTTACCAAGGGGAAGGTTCAGAGGAACCAGGGCTCTTCCCCTGGCCTCACAGGCTACCGCATCCTCAGACAGCTTGTGTGATAAATGGGTAATATTTCCCGTGCGTTCGGGAAGACGGTAACATCAGCAAGGCTCCCCCAAACAGCCTCCACCTTGGGGAAACACTCTCAGCAAAAAAAAAAAAAAGAAAAAGAAAAAAAAAAGAGAGAAAAGTATTGTATTCTATGCATGCCATGACATGTAAAAGGTTGGGAAGTAAATAAAATATAAGAAGGTTCTACTATGTGCCAGGCTTCTTCTACTTTTATTTCTTGACTCTCCTCCTGCCCAAGTGCAGTCACAACAACCAAGGCAGGTGGACTCCTGGCCCCACGGCGTCTGTGTTTTCAGCTCTGAATGAGGCCAGAGGATTCTGCAACCCCTGGTCGAACCACTTGCACGGCAAAAACCAGCCAGCCTCGTAGCCATCTCTTACTGGTGCAGCTTACATGAAACACTTGTCTTTCATTTCAGACGCAGAGTGGAAATAATACTGTAGATATAAATTCATACCTCAGTGTGAATGGTAGGCATAGGCCATTTCTTCCTTTGGCAAGTGTCTCTTGAGAGCCAGCTGGTTAGGAGTCAGAGACTTGTTCTGGGCAATTCACTCACCTTTTTGCCTTCTGTTGTGAGAATTAAATAAGGACATATGGATCAAGATCCTGGCACAGTAGAACCTTCTTCTATTTTACTTCCCAATCTTTTTACACATCATGGAATGCATAGAAAATAATACTTTTTTTTTTTTCACAACGGAATAAAGTAGGGACTTAGTGAAAAAAACATTACATTACCTTTCTGTATACCTTTAATTACAATAAAAATAATTTTAAAGGTATTGGGAGGCATTAAAGGTGGAATTGATACAAAACATCAAAATAAAGACTTTTTAAAAAACTTAATGAGAAACTTGGGCTTGCATTTATGTACATACTTTTTTGTGTAAGTCCATTTGCTCGAACCAGCTACAATTACTGATTAAGACTTTTAGATTATTCCTTAGGTGAGTGAAATTGCCAACAAGTTCTGCAGGCAACTGGGATAGCAACTGCCCTTCCCAGTAGGCACACACATGCCAGTCTCAAAAGTATTTGCATGAGTTCAGGAAAGTTTAGGTGTTAGTGTCTCAGTGTTAAGAAGTCTGCACATTGGGAATTTTCTGCAGATAATATGTTAGAGATTTGGGACCTAGACTCTGGTGTGTAATTGCATAGTTACTTTAGACTTGTGGTTTTAGGTTGAAATCTAAGTTAACAAACTGTTGGAACATTTAAGAGAATATAAAGTTCATCATATTTCAAATTTAACTTACTCGATATAACGGCTCATTTAAGAGACTGAAAACCAATTTATTGTCAGATGACTGACATAACCAAAAGGGAAAATTAGTATATTCAACTTATAAAGGCAGTTTAGAATGTTGGAAGATATTTCCTTAATTCAATTTGCAATTGCACCAAATGTTGGCAAGGTGTAGTGGTTCAAGCCTGTAATCCCAGAACTTTGAGAGGCCGAGGCAGGAAGATTGCCTGAGCCCAGGAGTTTGAGACCAGCTTGGGCAATATAGTAAGACCCCCATCTCTATAAAAAAATTTAAAAATTAGCCAAGCATCATGGCACGTGCCTATATTCCCATCTATTCTGGAAGCTGAGGTGAGAGGACTGCTTGAACCCAGGAAGTCAAGGCTGCAGTAAGCTGTGACCACACCACTGTGCTCCAGCCTGGGTGACAGTGAGACCCCGTCAGAAAAAAAAAAAAAAAGCAAATGACTTTCATCAAAGGTCTATTAAAAATGATTGCTGGCTAAACATTAGTAGTAAACAATCCAAAAGCATAATTAAGAAAGCAATTTTATGTAAATAGCATCAAAAAGAAAAACATGGGAATAAATTCAATTAAAAAGTACAGGATTTGTACACTGAAAACTACAAAACTCTGTTGAAAGAAATTTAAAAACTCCTAAATAGATAGAAAGGAATCCATGTTTATGGATTGAAAGACCTAATATTAAGAAGGCTATATTTCTCAAATTTATCTACAGAGGAATGCAATCACTAGCAAACCCTAATGGGAAATGGCAATTTTGTAGAAATTGACAAGCTGACCCTAAAATTCAAGTGGAAATGCAAAGGACCCAGAATAGCCCAAATGATTTTGATCTTGAAAAAGAAGGACAAAAGTAGAGAGCTCACATTTCCTGCTTTCAAAACTTAGTACAAAGCTACAGTAATCAATACAGTAAAAGTGGTATTAGCAAAAGTGTAGACATCACGGCCACAGAATATAATTAAGGGTCCAGAAGCAACTCGCCACATTCACAGTCAATTGATTTTTGACAAGGATGCTGTATTAATCTGTTTTCTCACTGCTGATAAAGATATACCCAAGACTGGGTAAATTATAAAGAAAAAGAGGTTTAATTGACTCACAGTTCCACGTGGCTGGGGAGGCCTCACAATCATGGCGGAAGGTGAAAGGCACGTCGTACATTGGTGGCAGGCAAGAGCATGAGAGCCAGGGGAGAGGGGCTTCACTTTATAAAACCATCAATTCTCATGAGGCTTAATCACTACCACGAGAATAGTTTGGGGGAAACCACCCATGATTCAATGATCTCCCACGGGTCCTTCCCACAACACTGGGGGATTATGGGAGCTACCATTCAAGATGTGATTTGGGTGCAGACACAGCCAGACCATATGAGATGCAAGAACAATCCAATGGAGAAAGAATAGTGGTAGGCTGGGCGCCGTGGCTCACGCCTGTAATCCCAGCACTTTGGGAGGCAGGTGCATCATGAGGTCAGGAGATCGAGACCATCCTGGCTAACACGGTGAAACCCCGCCTCTACTAAAAATACAAAAAATTAGCCGGGGGGTGGCGGGTGCCTGTGGTCCCAGCTACTCGGGAGGTTGAGGCAGGAGAATGGCGTGAACCCGGGAGGCGGAGCTTGCAGTGAGCCGAGATCGCGCCACTGCACTCCAGCCTGGGTGACAGAGGGAGACTCCGTCTCAAACAGACAAACCAAAAAAGGATAGTCTTTTCGGCAAATGGTGCTGGAACAACTGGATATCCACAAGCAAAACGATGAAGGTAGACCCCTACTTCATACCACATACAAAAACTAACTCAAAATGTATAACAGACATAAAACGTAAGAGTTAAAACCACTAAAGTCTTAGGAGAAAACACAGGAGTAAATGTCCATGATCTTGGATTAGGCAGAGGTTTCTTAGGTGTGATGCCAAAAGTATCAGCAACAGAAGAAAAAAATAAACTGGACCTTGCCTTAAAACACAGATGGCAGAGAAGAAAAAATATACTTCATCAAAATTAAAAACTTTTTGCTTCAGGGAGACCATCAAGAAAAGTGAAATGATAACCCATAAAATGGAGAAAAGCATATATCTGATGAGGGACTTGTATCTAGAATACAGAAAGAACTCTTACAACTCAATAATAAAAAGATAAAAATTCCATTACAAAGTAGATGAAGGATCTGAATGGTTAAAAATATATATGTATATATACACAAATAGCCAAGAGCCATATTCAAAAATATTGAACTTTGTTTGCCAGCAGGGAAATGAAAATTAATACAAAGAGATATCCCACACACCTATTAGAATGACAAAAATAGAAAAGGTGGATAACTAGCAATCGTGCTCCTGGGTGCTTATTTATTTCAGAGAAATGGAAACTTACATTCACACAAAAACCTGTACACAAATGTTCATAGCAGCTTTATTTGTAAAAGCTCCAATCTAGAAACAACCCAAACATCCTTTGACTGGTATCTGGTTAAACACTGTGGCACATCCATCCCATAGAAGAGTACTCAATAACAGAGAAATGAACTCCTGATATATACAACTTGGACAAATTTCCAGAGAGTTATACGGAGTTTAAAAATCTAATCTTAGGCTGGCCACAGTGGCTCACGCCTGTAACCCCAGCACTTTGGGAGGCCAAGGCAGGTGGATCACGAGGTCAGGAGATAGAGACCATCCTGGCTAAGACTGTGAAACCCCGTCTCTACTAAAAACACACACACACACACACACACACAAATTAGATGGGCATGGTGGCATGCACCTGTAATCCCAACTACTCGGGAGGCTGAGGCAGGAGAATTGCTTGAACTCGGGAGGAGGTGGAGGTTGCAGCGAGCTGAGATCGCGCCACTGCACTCCAGCCTGGGTGACAGAGCGAGACTCCGTCTCAAAAAAAACAAAAAACAAAAAACAAACAAAAAAAACCCTAGTGCTGAAATGTTATACATGGTGTGATTCAATTTAAATAATACTCTTGAAATGACAAAATTTTAGAAATAAAAAACAGATGAGTTAAGGAGAGGAGGAACAAGAGAGAAATGAGTTTGGCCAAAAAAGGCAGCATTGGGGATCCCTGTGGGGAAGGAGATGTTCTACATCTTTTCTTTTTCTTACCTTTTTGTTTTTTTCTTTTTTAAGAAACAGGGATCTCTCTGTGTTACCCAGGCTGGAGTGCAGTGACTCTTCCGGCATTTAGAGTACCTGGTGACAGAGGTATTCGGTATCTGCATCCACATTGCTCCGATCATCTAGGTGGGGCTCTTTGATACACCTTGTCACCAAAGATAAAAAGACCAGAATTGTTTACAAACAAGGTCAGAGTGGGACTTGTGATTCCCACGTTGGGGTTTGTTGCTGTGCCTTGTCTTCTGTCATAACGACATCTGTGCATCTTCATCCTCCACGCGTCTCTGTCAGTCCGTAGGAACAGAACGGGTTGCTAAATCTGATAGAGAAGGCCTTTAGTTTTGTTTTGGCAGCTATAGGACTTAATTTTGTCACCTGGCCAAGTTAGTCCAGATTCTGATCTATCCACATGTGACCTTTGGCATCTGCTGGCCTCATAAAGGAAAGAAGGAAGCTTCTTCTAACTTGAGAGCCCTTTGTAAGATCTGGTGATTTGGCAAATGTTTATATTATGAGAGTCAGATCAGGACTGTTTTTGACCTTTGTGAGATTTGTGACATTTGTGAATGTCACTGATGGAATCAAAGCACAGGGTTTGATTGCAATACCTCATTGGTATGTTACCTAAGAAAAAGTCCAGCATCATTTCTGCTTTAATGTAGAAGGAAAAATATTTTAATAACTTTATAGAGCAGAGACAGTCCTTGAGCTCTCATAAAGATTTCTCTGTGTCTAACTGATTTACCTAAAGGACAATAGCACGGCACTGTTTCCTCTTGTCGTACGTCTATTTTCTGGACTTTATCTACTAGACACTTATAATGGCAAAAACAAAAATAAGTTCGCATTCTTTTGAATAACCTAGATGTTGCTTAACCAGTAATCAGATTGATTAATTATCATAGTGAGGGTTTGAAAGACTAACGTAAAATGGTGCCAGGTCTGTGTCCGACCTGTTGGAAAAATAATAAGTGTTACTTAGAGCAAGATACAATTTGAAAAAAACATTTATAGTGGAGGGTTAGAGAGAGAGTAGGATAGACTGAGAAAGTCCCTAGCCAGCTTTTTAACAGGCCATCAACAGACAGGAAAAAAAAAAAAAAAATTGTCAACCAGAAAAAGAATAGTTAAAAAAAAAATTTTTTTTTAAAGGTAGGGCAATACAGAGTCCCAAAACGGGGAGAACGTAGGTGGAAGTAAACTTTCTTGATCTGTGGTCTTGGGAAAGCTGTCTACTTTGAAGAAATACCATCTGTTTCTAGGGCCTGGAAATTGACCCTGAAAATCTTCACGTAAAGGTCACCTGTAGGGGAGATTTTCCAATTCTCTTGAGAGTGCTAAGCAGGATCTGGCTTGGTGTGACTTGCATGAACGAGGAGTTGTTTTATTTTACTTTGATGGTAGTGTAAGTAGTCAGCAGTACTTCACATGGACCTTCCAGTGAGGTGACAGTGCTTGCCTTCTTCTAAAAACCTTTATGTACACATCATCTCCTGGTCAAAAAGCATGGCCAGTCTTGTCAGTTGGTGGAGACCATGCCCTTTGTACCTGTGGATGATGAGCTCCAAATATATTAGTGCCTGTATATAGCTAGTCATAGCATCAAATTGTTCATATGGCCCCATAGTGCCCATTCAACCCAAGAACGGAAGATTTAGAGATGCCGGCCAAACACTATTTCAAAAGGGGTAATTCATGTCTTTTATTCTGAGTATTCTAAATTTCTATAGGGGCTAGAGGTAATGCTTCCGGCCCTTTAATTCTGGTGTCTAGACAGACTTTTCTCAAATTCCATTTAATGTTTAGATTTGTATGCCTCACTTGCCCTGGGGATCGGGGAGGGTCTATAACATTTGGAGTACCCTAGAGTGGTTGCAGGCAAGTAGTTTATGCTGTAAAATGAGTTCCTGGCTGGGTTTGGTGGCTCATACCTGTAATCCCAGCACTTTGGGAGGCCAACACAGGCAGATCACCTGAGGCCAGGAGTTCAAGACCAGCCTGGCCAACAGGGCGAAACCCCGTCTCTACTAAAAATACAAAAATTAGTCAGGCGTGGTGGCAAGCACCTGTAACTCCTTCTACTTGGGAGGCTGAAGCAGTAGAATCACTTGAACCTAGGAGGTAGAGATCGCAGTGAGCCGAGATGGCACTGCTACACTCCAGCCTGGGCGACACAGCTAGGCTCTGTCTCAAAAACAAAACAAAATAGTTCTTTGGTCTGACAATCCATAAAATGATGCCAAAGCAATGAAGAATCTGTTATGAATGTTTGCACCACGTTGTGGCATCAGAACAGCAAGTGGGACAGCATTCAGTCCGTTCACTAAACACAGACAATAACCAAACTGAGAATAGCCTAAAGCTGAAGGTCAACCTATGAAATCCACTTGGACAGCTGCAAGGGAAAGTGTGGGCCTTCCTGAAGAAGATGCTTTTCTCCAGAGCTTTGGTGAGATTTGCAAGTAATGCAATGGGAAATAATTTGGTCAGAAATCTTGTAAATCTTAGGGAAAAACAATTATTGTTTAGTTTCTTAACTGAGCCCCCTCTGCAAGCCAAAAGGTTAAAAGAAATGGGCCATGGAAAGTCTATCTTTGGAGCATATGCTTATTAATAATATTAGTCAGGGATAAAGGCAACTTGATAAATTGTGTGGAAAATGGATACAGGGGTTCCTTTTGGGCTGTGTGCTTGGCAGCCTTGTGTTCCCTATCATTCCCTAAAGATATAGTATTAGTCTCCTTAGTGTGGGCCGGAAAATGAGCAATAGCAATTTTAGTAGGAGACGAATTGCGTGTTCATTACAGGCAGCAATCACACGTCCATTGGCAATAGGAGTGCCAGCGGAGGTTAGGAATCTACAGGCTTCCTAGATTGTGCTGGCAGCATGACAGACTCTGAAAGCATATCTGGAGTCAGTATAAATAATGGCAATTTTTCCTTTTGTCAGTGTGCAAGCTCTAGTAAAAGCTTTAAATTCAGCAGATTGGCCAGATTCAAGGCAAAGGGCTCTCAAGGGCTTCATGCAGGGAAATTATGGCATAACCAGTTATGCTGTTCCCCTTAAAATGTCATTTATGAGAGCCATCATAAAATAGAAATCTGGATTTGTTACAGTTAGTTAGATAAGGCAACGGGGGGCAGGAGAGGGCTCTCCCCCCACCCACTAGAAATGTCAGGTGATGGTTCAATGATTATCACACTTCCTCTCTAAAAATGATAATTTGGCAGCCAGGGAGAGGCCATTTCCTGATAATCTACGTCTGTTAAAATCAAAATATTAATTGAATGCAGACCCCAGTGAGAAGAAACTTCCTGGGCTTGCACATTCAGAGAAGAAAATGGCAAAGCATCTTCTGGGCACACTCCAAGAGAAAAAGGAAGAAGGCTCAGATGGGCTCAGATGTGTACAACCCCCTAAACACACTGAGCTGTCCAATTCCAAAGGGTTCAGAAAGCACTGGGCATGCAGGAAACCCGCCCTACGGGAAGAATCATGGGAAGGATGCGAGCCTATGAAGTCCAAATGTCAATGTTAAATGCCCTTTTTTGCTCTCCCTTTCTCTCTCTGACCTTCAGGCGCCCACTAGGATCTCTTCCAAGGGTTCTTTCCTTTCTTTCCTGTTCTAAAGCCTGTTTGATACACTTCCATTCCTGCTCTGAAACTTGCCTCGGTCTCTTTTTCTGCTTTATGCCCCTCAGTCAAATTCTTTCTTCTGAGGAGGCAAGGACTGAAGTTGCTATGGACCCATACAGATATGCCACTGGTAACTCGGGGTAACTCGGATCTCTGCCACCGCTAACATGTTGTCTAAAGGAGTGTCTGAGAGACCCTCTTGTGGCTCTGAAGCCATTTCTATAGCTGCTAGGCAATCCTGTGGAATGGGATGAAGATGTGGGAGCATAGCAGGATTTAAGGTGCTATGAAGATGTAAGATGATAGAGAGATTGATTAATAGGACTATTCATATGTAGCGTGTCTTCGTGTAGAGAGGTGATGTGCCTTAGGAACTTGTAAGAGCAGAGAGAGTATGGGGAACACAGAGGCAAATGGGGGAGCCTAATGTAAATGTGCTGGCTTTATCAATTAGGGGCAGCTGCTGACACTGCCTGTGGGCATGGGAGCATGCCTGCTGCCACAGAATCCACTTGGCATGAGAAATATGCTACAGGGCATATCTGAGAGGCAAAGGGCTGGCCTAGAAAACTTGCAGTAATCCCATTAGTTTCATGACTATGTAGGTGAAAAGGTTTATCAAAATTAGGTAAGGTTGGGGTGGGGCGGGCAGGGGGGTAGACAATGCTAACTTTCAGGCTTCAAAGGAAGTTAATGCCTGTAAGGACCAGAGGATGGGCTCTTGACTGGCATGTGGGGAGAGAGCATACAGTGGTTTGGCAATAGCAGCAGAATTAGGAATTCATTGCCGGCAATAGCCAGCTACCCTTAACATTTACCTAGCCGCTTTACCAAGTTGGCTTTAAGGATTTGAGATAATATTAAGAGGGAGTCACAATATCCCTGATGCATGTATGTCCATGTTAATTGTCCCCCTCTAAATGTAATACAAAGAGAAACTGTGAGTGAGGTTGAAAGGAATAGAAAAGAAAGCTGAACAGAGGTCAGTTACTGCAGCCAGAGGCAATTTCTGCCCATTGTGGAAGCTCAGGCCTATCACAGAAATACAGATGTCCTGGAGGGTTAGGGAGAGCCAGAGATTTGAGAGCAAGAGAGAAGGGGCAGATGCCCCAGGACTGAGGCTAGGGAGAGAGGCAGGGAGCACTGTGGTCATGATGGCTCCCTCCAATCTTTCTGAGTGTTTCCCAGGAGTTGAAAAGAAGTCCAACCCCTCAGCACCAGTGAGACACAGGACTAGCTGGATTTCCTCGGCCAACTAAGAATTCCTAAGCCTAGCTGGGGATGGTGACCACACTCATCTTTAAACACGGGGCTTGTAACTCAGCTCACGTCTGACCAATAAGGTAGTAAAGAGAGCTCACTAAAATACCAATTAGGCTAAAAGCAGGGGGTAAAGAAATAATCAAGTCATTTATCGCCTGAGAGCACAGGCAGAGGGACAATGATTAGGATATAAACCCAGGCATTTGAACCGGTGGCGGTAACCCCCTTTGGGTCCCCTCCCATTGGATGGCAACTCTGTTTTCACTCTATTAATCTTGCAACTGCACACTCCTCTGTTCGGTGTTTGTTCCTGCTCGAGCTGAGCTGAGCTTGCCCTCTGATGGTGCGGTTGCAGGGCCGTTGCAGCCCCGCCGTTGACTTCCACCCTTCCAGATCTGGCAGGGTGTCCACTGTGCTTCTGATGCAGTGAGGCGCCCATTGCCACTCCTGATCGGGCTAGAGGCTGGCCGTCCTTTCTGTGCAGCTAAGTCCCTGGGTTCGACCTAATGGAGCTGAACACTAGTTGCTGGGTTCCACGGTTCTCTTCCATGACCCAGGGCTTCTAATAGAGCTATAACACTCACCGCATGGCCCAAGGTTCCATTCCTTGGAACCCGTGAGGCCAAGAACCCCAGGTCAGAGAACTAGAGGCTTGCCGCCATCTTGGGAGCAGCCTGCCACCATCTTGGGAGCTCTAAGAACAAAGACCCGCCTGTAACACCAGCATTCCCAGCCTGACAAAGACCCCAGGTCCAGACTGGACACCCACCCTCAGAGCCTCCAGACCAGAGGAGTGTGTTTAAGATGGCTGACGTACCTGCAGAGAGAAGAATGGCCTCCCTGGGGCTTTGATGCAACAGAAGAACTGAGAAAAGAATGTTTATCTGAAGAATATGAGTTTTTTTTAAATTATCAGGCCAAAAGGGACATTAAAATGAGACAGCAATCACCACTGGCTTTCCCCTTGAGCTATGTGCTTGCCCCTTGAAACTGCTTGCTATTGCCATGAGTAGTTGTAGATTAGCCTAGTAATACCACATCAGACACTGCAACCACATGCTATAGCTTCACAATGTATAGCCAATCACTAATCAATGTTATTTCTATAATCCAGTGAGAATTCCTAACGAACAGCTTTGTATCAGCTATTTCCTGTCCCTCTT
The DNA here is from genome assembly GCF_003255815.1 of Theropithecus gelada. Classification (NCBI taxonomy): domain Eukaryota; kingdom Metazoa; phylum Chordata; class Mammalia; order Primates; family Cercopithecidae; genus Theropithecus; species Theropithecus gelada. The sequence goes on from NC_037681.1 coordinate 6,989,940, forward strand.
TTTTCCTTTAAAAACCCACTTGTAACTGCTGCTTATTGAAGTGCATATCCAGGGCAGCTTGAATCTATACTCCAGTATAGCAGTCCTCAAGCTTGGTCCAAATAAACTCTTTTCTTGTATGTGCTTTGCCTTTTAGGTTGATCCAACTATGGGGACTTGGCCATAAAAATGACGTGAACCACAAAAATGTCTGAGGGTAGGTGTTTTTTTTTTTTTTTTTTTAAACCAATGCAGCAGGATGGAGTTGAATGGCAAAATTAGGGTGATTTCATAAAGCAAAATAGATTAGATTTTTTTGCTCTCCTGAGTACATGGTTCACACCCTATTGTCAGGAATAACGCTCAAAATCCTAAAGAAATTGGACACTCGAACAAAGGATTCTTAGCCAAGCAATTTTACCATTGTGCAGAGGGTGCCTCCTTGGCCAGTCGCCATGAGAGCACACCTGAACAAAGGGCACGAGAGCCTTTATTCCTGACGCAAGTGCTGCCCCTGTGTCCTTTCCCCATTGGCCGGGGTCGGGTCGTACAATCTAAACTAATCCCAGTTGGCTAAACATTTGATTTTTTTAGATAAGGTGGACACGTAAAAGAAAGTGGAGAGGAAGGGGAAGAGGTGTCTGTAATGAGCTAGAAAGTTAGTCCTCTTTCCAAATAAGGAAAGGAATGTGCGCTGCTACTGATAACGCCTGGTACTGTGGCCTGCCTGGGCATCTAACAAAGGAAAAAAGGAGAAAAAGGAAAAAAGGTGGAGAGGTACTATGAATGAAAGAATAAAAGATTGATCAGATTATTTGAAGAGAAACCTCATCATGAGGCACTATCTTGCGGGCAGCACCTTACGTGTGCCAGTCCAGCATCCCACTGTGGCCTGGAAAAAGCCGAGGCAGGGCTTATACAATGAATAATTCATTTGAGCCAAATTTAAATGACTATCGCCTGGGAAATACTTCCAAGTTACCTTGGGAAGTGCTCCAGAGAACAAAAGAGAAGCTGAAGCTTTGGAAAAAATATGTATATATGACAAATTAGGAGAGGGCTCAATTACCAAAGTTGTTTTTCAACCATTACAATGGGTGTGATCATCTTTAGAGCAGTCTCAGAAGTCAGGGGATTGCTTTCCAGTCAAAAAAGGCTGTAGTCAGGGACCTCCTAGCTCAGCAGGAGGCAGGCGGCAGAAGTTCTGGAAGTCATGCATTCTCCCCTTAAGGCGTGCCTGAGGCACAGCTGAAATGGCCTTCCTGGTCCATTTTAGGTGTCTTGACTAAATCATTGTCGTTTTCCTTCCTCAACACTTTTGTTCACAGAGCACCTTGAGATATCTCAGCTGATCCTCCATTATTGATCTCAAAGATTAAGGGGCCTGTTGAAACTCATTTGAGATTCACACAGTGATGTGCTGGTGTATGTTTAACAACCACCTCTCCAAAAACGTGTATATATATGCATACATTTATTATAAAACATTTTTGATGTGAGGAATATATGCCACACTACTTACAAATAATAATAAAGTATACAATCCTCTTAGTTGCAAATTCCATATTTCCATTTGATTCTCAAAGAATGCTTTTGTTAATTTTTGACAAATTATTGTCTCGGTAGCCAACATATGGGTACAATTGACAAATAAGAATAGTTCCAATATAAATGATAGTTGATATTTTCCTTTAAATTAAAGAGGTGGACAAAAAAACAATGCGTACATATGTCACAACTTTACTCATCCATCAATAACATGAGCAACTTTTTTGCTGAATCAGATAATGGTTTCTAAATTTTGAAAGAATATTCAAAACAGCAGAATCTGAAAGCATCCCAGACCACAAATTTGCTTCTTTTATTTTCAACACTTAGAATGCAGATACAGATCGTGCTTTATATAAACTACAACAATTTGTCTGGTTTGTCAGTGTGCAGATGAGAACCACAATTATTGTTTTCCAAAGAAGAGGTCTTCCAGACATTCATAATGAGGGCTGCTAGTTCACCGTAGTGTGTTAACCTATGCAAGACCTCAGAAAGGGTGAGACAGTTCTGAACCGGTGAAATGTCACCTCTCCTGACCAGAATTCTGGCTCTGTGCAGAAATCAAGCTGGTGGGCGGGTTTATCTTCTAATCCACTCATTTCCTGGCAGGAGTTAGTGAGGGGAAGGACACAGAAGAAGGATGGGTTTAATGGGTATACCAATTTCAGATTGATTTCTGCTGATTTTGCAAAGCTATGTTTTGTTATGTTTTTTTATTTTTTGAGCTAACCTCTCCTCTGTGGGAAGAGAAGTTTCGCATTCTGTGTGGCACAGCAGCAACTGCCCCAGGATACTGCAAATTCCTGAAACCAAAGCAGAACCAGTTCAGAAGGAACAGCGACCTTTGAGGTATGGGTAAGGTGTTGGGGCATATCGCTGAGGTGCTTAACTAGTGGGGATTCGTGAGGTTGGATATTTGGATTTTTAATCTTGTCAGTGTGTTTAAAATCATAGGCTTTAGAGCCAGACAGGTCTGAATTTGGTTACATCTTGGCATCACAATAGAAAAGTGATGTAGGGAAATGATGCAATCTCTTCATCCATAACATGGAGTTAATAATAATAGATACTTCACAGAATGATTGACGGAGCAGATGAAGTAATGTTCATATGATGTCTGGAAGAAAGCAAGTCCCCAAGAAATGATTGTCATTGAGACAGCCAGGTGGGAAGGGGTCCCCAGAGAAACTCCAACCTGCCTGCACACTGGGGTGGAGTTATAGAAGTTCACACCGTTTGCAGCAGGGAGGAGCCTGGCCCCTCCTCTTCCTGGGTGGAACCTGGGATTCAATCTGCAAGGCAGGAAGCGCACCAGCAGGGACTCTGGCTTTGTGGAGGGTCCCTGTTTCCCATTTTTTCCCTTTTTTGTCCAATAAGCTCCATTTTTTCTCACTCTTCAAGGTGTCTGCAAGCCTAATCTCTCATGACCTTGTGACAAGAACCTGGCTCTTAGCTGAACTAAGGAAAAAGTCCTATAACATCGTCATGACCATCACCGTTATCATCATTGCTGTTATCACCTTCATCACCATCACCATCATATCAGCAACATGATCATCAACACGATCATCATTACCACCACCATCACCATTATCTTCATCATCACCGTCATATCATCATCATCAATCACCATCACCAGTATCATCACATTCATCCAACGTCATCACCACCACAATGACCATATGACTTGAAATGGTATCATCACATTCATCCAACGTCATCACCACCACAATGACCACATGACTTGAAATGGCCCGGGTCCTTCCCTGATTCTCACTGTCCTCTTCTGAAGTGAGGGCTCTCACATCAAAAGCTAAAACAAAAACAAAAACATAAAACAGTTCCTGCTTCCCAAGCCTATTGGATTCAGACATCCTTAATTTGTTGGAGCAGTTGCCTTAGCAAAAAGCCATCCCTCCACTGGACATCTGCCATAAGCTCACCAGTTTTTGCTTTATGTGTGGAGTGGGAACCAGATTTTATCAGTGCTAACGCGGAAGCCGCACCTAGGAGCGATTAAAAGGGAAGTGGGAAATGCAGCCAGACAGCCGCCTGCAGCCCTAGCTGCCCTCCCTTGAAATCTGGGAGAGGTCTGAGTATCAGGCCAGGTCCGAGTTTCAGAAACAGCGTCCTGAAACCACCCCTGGCTTTGAGGTTCTGACAGGTAACTTGGCCGGGTCTTCTTGTTCTCCTGAGGCCTTGTGTTGGTGAGCACCTTGCTCCATAGACCTGCCTTAGCCAGGCAGACTTGGCTCCCAGCCTCCCTTTCCACACTACAGATTGAGTTGTAACTGGCAATTCTCATCTATAATTAAGAACAATGACACGAATTCCCAGGAATTTTTTACCAAGTTTGTAAAAAATAGATACACCTGGGTTCTTTTTGGGACAGTTAACTTACTTGATGCAGTGCAGCAGGCAGAGGCCAGGCCTTTGTGGGACGCACAGCACACACCTGCCCCTTCATTCTTTACCAGGATGCCTTTCGGAGTGCATCCCATCAGGGAGGCTAGGTCTAGGGCTCGCTTCCGGCCTCCATCTGAGAGCCCAGAAACCGGGGCAGGTGTCGGGATGGCCAGTCCAAAGAGGGTCCTGGGCCTGACAACTGATTAAACACCCACGTGGGTGACAGCAAGGACAGGGGACCCTGTACTGTTCTCAGCTTGTCTCTCACTGCGTGACCTGAAGCACATGATCCTACCTCTCTGCCTCTATTTATCCACTGGAAAATGAGGAGCTTGTCCCAGACCAGTGGTTCTTCAAACTGTGTTCTTTGAGCCCTGGGGGCTGTGAATGGGACTCTCAGGGGCTGCTTGTGGAGGAAGTTCAGCACAGCAGGGGCCCCTGGGCCCCCACATGCCTTCAAGCCAACCAGAGCTGCTTCACTCTGATCTGCTTTGCTTACTGGGAGTCTATATCAACCTGAAAAGTAAACTTCTGCGGCTAACTGAGATGTTGTGCTGGGGCATCTCTCATCCCTTCCCTGAGAATTCACTAGGTTCCTACCATGTGCCAGGCACCGTGCTAGACACTGAGGCCACAGAGGACAGACCAACCCAGTCCCTGCCCTCATGAACTTGGAGTCTGGTGGAGAAAGACGGACAATCTGTAAACAAACAAATAAGATGAATAATGATGGGACTGAGTGCAAGTGGAGAATTAAAACAATGTGGTAGACACTTAAGAAGAACTCTGAGATGGTCCTTAGTGAGTGAGGAGCAGAGGGGCAGTGTTGTGGCTGACTGTGGGATGAGGGAGAGTCCCACAGCTGAGGTCCAGCCACCAGGGTCACTGTGTCTCAGAGAGGCCATCACTGGGCAAATGCAGGGGCCTCTACATTAGAGTCCAGAAGGTCCTTGGCGAGCGGGCCACAGTGAGCATTGCACCACAGTCTTCACCTCACCACTGGAAGTGTGTTGAGTCAGCATGGGCTCAACTCAACCCCATGCAGACTGGCTTCCGCCTCTGGCTCGCAGGGGCACCTCATGCAGGTCACTGTTCTCCCTGCTTTCACAAAGACGACATCCCTAGGCAGGGTTGCCCATGGGAAAAGGTCAAGCACAGGGCCTGGCCCACACTGAGGCCACATAATCGCTTACTGGCTCGTGACGCAGATGCTCATGATTGCTTCCCGGGGGCTAGTCTGGTACCTTTAAGTCAAGCCCTTAGGGACATGAATCAGACTTCAGCATCTCCGCCTCCCCCTCACAGCCCCTCTATTCTGCAGGCAAACAGCAGGTGCCCAATAAATGCTCAAGGCATTGAAAGGTGAATTAGTAATGATGCCAGGTGCGCCTGTGCGGGCTGGCCCCGCTCAGGGGATTCCTTCTCTAGCCCTCCCACAGTCTAGCAGATGAGCTGTCCCAGTACCTCTGCTTGTCAGACAAGGAAATTGAGACAGAAAAACAGTAAGTTATTTCCCAGACCCCACAGCCGGCAAGTTCCCAGGGGGCCGAAGCCTGGCAGTCTGGCTCTTCTGGAAGGACAGGGCAGGAGAGCAGAACATAGAACACATCCCCCCCAACCCCCCCACCCCTGCTCTCTTCTCATGCTCTCAGGGAGGTCACATTTCCCTGGGGCCCTGGGACAATCCTGGGTCAGATTACAGCAGTCACCTGCTCCAGCCCAGACAGACCCAGCATCTGGCCCATCCACTGGCCCGGCCCTTCCTGGCCACCACTGCAGCATGTCGCAGCCTGGGCTCTGGGTGGGCCTGGTCCGTCTCCTGGTCGCCGCCACTACAGGTGAGTCCATAGCGAGGCAACACAGTAACACCCTGCACAGGGCTTAGAGCCTTCACCTGCGTTCTCTGTCAGCCTCACAGCTCTGTGCAGTGAGGACGCAAGGCTGAGAGAGGTAAACCGCTTGGCTGAGGGCATGCCTCCGGTAAGGTAAGGATCAGGTCCAGGTAGGAAATGAAGACACAGCCTTCACTGCTGCTGGGGAGGTGCTGTGGGGCGGGAGGGGGCACGTGCTCACCAGCCTCCCCCTTCTGGGTTTCTCTGACCCACCCTCTGTTCCTCATCTTCAGGCTTCAGCTCTCACCCCCGACCCAAGCGAGGTGTCTCCCACACAGTTTTCCTCCCTTCCGGCGCTCTCGGGGACGGCTCCCCCTCTTCCGCCCACTCTGCACCTTTTCTGGGGCCCCTGAATCCCATGCAGCCTCAGGAGGTTCCTGATGCCCTAATGGGTGTTAGCTTTTCTCTGTGAATTGTCTGTCTCCTTTCCTTGGGAGGGAGCAATTCTGGGCTTCACATGACACAAGTACTAGGAGTTTGCTTTGTCAAAGGAATGCATATGATTCTAGATATAATCTTTTCCGTTTAGTGCCTGTAATCCAGAGGTAGGTACTGTGTCCCGATTTTGCGTGTGATAAATGAGAGTCTGAAGGAAGTTGCTAACTTGCCGAAGGTCACACTGCAAGTGCGTGGTAGAGCTGGGATTTTAACCAGATCTGTCTGTCTGTCCCCAAAGCCTGTGGCTTCCACGCTGGAACCCGGAGCCTCTCAAGGCCTCCAAAAGGATTTGCTGAGCAGTTTCAAAATAAAGCTCAGTCAGCCCCTTGCTTGGTCTTCAGTCCCGAAGGAGGCCACAAGCTGCCTTCGTGCCCAGCACAGGCTTGGTTTGGATGAGTGGCTGAGGATGAGACAGGAGCCCACACCAAGCTTCCTGACCTGCCAGGGGCACAGATAGGGGCTCAGATGCACTGCACCCCCACCCAGGCCAGCCCTCCCTCCAGGGCTTCAGGGTAGCTTTGTGAGGTCACTCAACCTCCATGGGCCTCAGCCTCCCCAGGTGTAAATGAGAGGGCTTCTGTGCCAGGAGATGAAATGTCAGCTCCACTATTCTACCTCTATGATGCTGATTGCAGGGCGCCCTGAGCTCCTGGAAACTCTAGGAGGTGAGGATAATAACTGAGCCCCTGTGGCTTCCTCCCAGCTCAGGTTCCCAGGCTGCTGGGCCTCGCAGCCAGCCTGTGGCCTATGTTACATGACCTCTCTGCTTTTCTCTCCCTGCAATTCATGCCAGCTGTGTCCTGAGCAGCCGACGTCAGCACCAGCCACCACGCCCCGTGTCCTCAGTGGAGGCTTGCTGTTACAGCTGTCAGGAATTGCAGTGTTGGGCTGAAGTCACACCGATGGAGATGGCCAGCTCAGAGGGACCATCTGCAGAGATGGAGGGGAAGCAGGGCTCTCATGCAGGCTCTTCACTCTTTGCAGGAACAGCTATCCTCTTCCCCCAAGGTGGAGCTGACAGTCACTGCCTGTGCCTTGTCTGCCCGGCAGGCCAGCACTCCATGGCTGGGAGCAACCTGCAATGCCCCATGGGCTTTCAGTAAGGAGCAGACATCCCGGTGTTCCAGGAAGACAGGAGGGGAGGGAGGGAGGGGCAATCCTCCTAGGCAGGTTCCTTCCACAATGACCCTGAGTGTAAGGAGCTCCCAGGGGGGTGAACGCTGCCTGGAGATGCGTGCCAGGAATCTCGTGCCCGGAGCCGCCGGGGCCCACCCCAGGATATAACCCCTGCGACTTCTGACCTTGATGGAGGGTGGGCGCTACACCAGAAGTGAGCTCTGGCCTGGCTCTGCCTCTCACCTGTCCTGTGGCCTGGGCGAGTCCTCACCTGGGAAGTGGGGCTGGTGGTCAGAGGTGCTGCTTCCGAAGGACACCCTCTCCACGCTCACCATCAGCAGTTCCTGCTGCTGTGGCCTCCACCCTGGGACCAGATGAAGGAGATCATCTCTCTGCCCATGACCCCACTGCTCCAGTCCCTCCTCCTGGGCCCCCACGGAGAGCCCAGAGTGATCAGACTGGTCTGGAGCCTACACTGACACCCCAAGGTCTGTGTGGAAAGACCCTGTCCTCGGGCCTCCTGGCATTGACACCAGCTCTGAGTCATCCGGTTGAGGACACCCTCCCTTCTCCATCTCGGCCCATCGAGCTGGGACGGGCAAACATTCCGCCAGGCAGTAGGGCAGGCAACTGTACATGCTGGTTGGTGTGAGGGGCTTCCATGCCATCTCTGCTGCCGTGGAGGCCCAGCAGTCCCCTGGCTGGGCACCTCCTCGGCACCCAGGGCTTCTCCTCAGCCACATTGTTTCCTCTGGTCTCTGCAGCTGCCAGGATGGAGTAATGACTCCGTGGCCAGGCTCCACCAGCACCTGCCATGGGCTCCCAGAACTCACAGACAGCGAGGACTGCCAGGTAACCCCGAGGGGAGGGCAGCTCCTTGTCTCAACCTTTCTTTGCTGGGGAGAGAAGCAAGGAGGTTATGGGGAAGTCCCCAGAAAAGGCTAAATCTCTGGGGATCAGAACTAAGCCTCATTCTCCCTGCCTCACGTGTGAGGTACGCATGAGGTGCCCATGCTGTCCTTGGAGATCAGCCAACACCTCCCGCGCAGTTTGATGGTGCACCCTGGGACTTGCCTCACCGGCTTAACCTGGAAATGAGCTTAACCCACCTCCAGGGCTGCTATGGGGATGGAATGGGAGATGCACAGGGAAGTGTGAGGAGGCTCAGAGCCACCATGCCCATGCAGCACTCAGGAGAGAAGCCATGGAGATGTGGGGTGCACAGTGATGTGCACACTCGTGGCAGCCACCTCGTGACCCGGCCATTCCCATGCGTGCCACGTGTTGCCAGGTGCCCCATGTGTGCAGTACAGGTGCAGAGGAGGACCAGGCAGGCCTCCTGGGAGCAGGCTATGCCCCTGCAGTGTCCTAGAACAGCTGCAACTGCTGGGACTGCAGAGCCACAGAGAGTTGGAGGAGAAGGCGAGAGCCTTTCCTTAGCCCCACAGCTCCACAGACCACATGGGCTAATTCCTGCTTACTACCACGTGCAGGGAATTTTCTTTTTCAGAGGTAGTTGGAGGGACAGAGAGCTTGGGGGATCCCCAAAGAGTCTCGGCAGAGTGAACACCTGAGCTGAGGCCCCGACTCAGCCACGTGCAGGTTTGGGTATCAGTCACCATCTCACTGCCTTCTCACCCTGGGCCCTGTTGTCCCTCAGCAGTGCCCACCTGGACAGGAGCCAGGCCCACAGTGCTCCAGCTGCATTTTCTGCTCTCTGCACTACTTCAGAGGCAGAAGCCCCAGCTGCCAGCCCTGCCCCTCAGGTAGGTGTGTCTGGGCTTCCCCAGTGACATTCGGGAGGCACAAGACCCTGGAGTGAGCTGGGAAGGTCCTAGGGTTTCCTGTGTTTGGACTACACTGTCCATACCAGGAGCCCAGGTGGCCTCTGAGGGGTAAAGCCCAGCCAGCCCTGGGCTCAAATACTCAAAGAACTGTCAACACAGGAAGTGGCACAAATGACAAGAGATGATGCAGAAGAAAGAAGTATGCAAAGTGTTGGGGAACGGGACGTTGGAGGATGGCTGGAGTCCTGTTTTGCTCCTGGCTAGGGTGTAATCTTGGCAGACTGTTGCAGTACTCAGTGTACAGGTCCTGTTAAATTTATCCCCAAGTAGTTCATGTTTTTGGATGATGTTGTAAGTGGAATGGTATTTTTTATTTCCATTTCCATTTGTTCATTGATGGCAGTGATTTGTGTGTATTGACCTTGTATACTTCAATCTTGCTTACTTCATTTATTTGTTATGGTAGTCTTTGTGTAGATTTTTTAGGGTCTTCTGTGCTGGTAATCATGTTATCTGTGAACAAAGATGGTTTAAATTTTACTTTCCTCTTTTTTTTTTTGAAAAGGAGTCTCATTCTTGTCACCCAGGCTGGAGTGCAATGGCGCAATCAGCTCACCGCAACCTCCGCCTTACGAGTTCAAGCGATTCTCTTGCCTCAGCCTCCTGAGTAGCTGGGATTACAGGCATGCGCCACCATGTTTGGCTAATTTTGTATTTTTAGTAGAGATGGGGTTTCTCCATGTTAGTCAAGCTGGTCCCGAACTCCTGACCTCAGGTGATTCGCCCACCTCGGCCTCCCAAAGTCTTGGGATTACAGGCGTGAGCCACCGCGCCCGACCAGCTTCTACTTTTTCAATCCATTCACGTTTTGTTACTTTTCCTTGCCTTATTATACTGTCTAGGGACTCCACTACTATTTTGAATAGAATTGAACATCCTTGGCTTGTTCTTGATCTTAGGGAAAAAGCACTCAGTCTCTAATCACGATGTATGCTGTTAGCTGTAATTTATGGATGCCCTTAATCAGGTTGAAGACATTCTCTTCTATTTCTTGCTAAGAGTTTTATCAGGGATGGATATTTAATTTTGTCCTGTGTTTTCCTGAACCTATCGGGGTGAGCATATGGATTTTCTCTCCTTTGTTCTGATACAGTGGTGAGTATCATTGTTTTTTGGACGTTAAACCAATCTTGCATTCCTGGAATAGACTTCCTGTGGTCATGATGCTATTTTTACATATCTTTGAATTTGATTTGCTAATATTTTTGTAAGATTTTTTTAATCTTATGTGTATGAGGGATATTGTTCTTAATTTTCTTTTCTGGTCTCTTTGGTATCAAAGTAACGCTGGCTCAACTAATTTTCCAATAAATTAGTTGCAAAGTAGTCCCTGCTCCTCTCTTTTCTGGAGGAGTTCATGTCTATCTGGTATGCGTTCTCTCTTGAATATTGTATAGAGCTCAGTAAAGCTATAGGGCTTAGAGATTTCTTGGTGGAAGGATCTTTACGAATTCAATGTCTTTGATACATTTAAGGCTATTCAGATTTTCTGTTTCTTCGTGTGACAGTTTGGGAATTTGTGTCTTTCGAGGAATCTGTTCATTTTCTGTTAGGTATAAGGTTGATTGTCAGAGAGTGGTTCAGGCCACACCTTTACTACCCTTTCAGTGTGTCATCTGCAGTGACAGCTTTTTCATACCTATATTGGTACTTTTGTTCTCTTTTTCTCTTTATCAGTCTAGTTAGGGCTTTATCAATGTTATTTATCTTTTCAAAGAACTAGCTTTTGGTTTTATTGATTTTCCTTATTGATTTTTCTATTTTATTAACCCTTGATTTAAATTTGCTCTTCTCTTTTTAGCTTCCCAAGGTGAAAGTAGTTAGTTGATTTTACATCTTCCTTGTTTTCTGATTAGGCATTGAATCCTGTAAATTTGAACCTAATTACATCCTACACACTTTATGACGGTGTGTTTTTATTATTACCCTTTGAGTCAGAATGCTATCTAATTTCCTGTGTGATTTTTTTGTCTAATGGATTGTTTCAGTATGTTTTGTTTAATTTCTAAGTGTTTGGGGGCTTTTCTGAGTGCCTTTGATTTCCAGTTGAACTCTATTGTGATCAGAAAACATAGTCTTTCATATTCCAATCTTTTGAAATGTATCGAGGCTTTCCTTATGGCCACCTGTGTGAGTCTGGAAGGTTATTTAACTCTCCTCAGGCCTCACTTTCCTTTATCTCTAAAGCGGGGTTGATATAACACTGCCTGAACGTTTCTATTAGGTGAAGTGCTACATAGAAACCTCAAAGTCAACACTCAGTGAATGGTAGCTACTGCAGTTAGAGCCAGACTGGTTCTACATTGATGGTTAGTAGCCACCAATTTAAATGCAGAGCTCCCAATGGGGGCTGGACCTCTGCATCTAAATAAAATAACAGGCATGGAGCGCCTCACCTCAGAGACAAGAGCTTTGTCACTTCTCATAAGTAAGGAGCCCCTCGGTCAACCCTGCAGCCCCCAACACACGCAGCCCCTGTTCTTCCCAGCTCCCCAGCTCCTGAGTGTTCCACAGCCCCACCGTTGCCTGTGTTCTTAGAATTGGGAGCAGGTAACCCAGACAGCAGCAAGTTGGCAAGAGGCCAGGCCAGGTGGGGTCCATCTTCATTCCCAACCCGCAGATGACAGACATGAAAAATGAGTGGTCCCCTCACCAGCCACCATGGGTGTGAAGTAAGCACCTTCTCAGGGAAGATGTTGGGCATCCCAGCCCACCCAGAGGTGCACAGACGACTCCATTGCCATGCAGAGCTCGGTGCGCAGTGACAGGGAGCAAAGGGGACACTGAAGCCTGCGGGAGATGATGTTATGGAGAAAATGGGGACACCAGAGAGTGCCGGGTTCCTAATAACCAGGGCTCCCCAGGCTCAGAGGGTGGCTGGAAGAGAGGAGCCCAGGAACTAGGCTTCCAGGCACCCCTGCTGACCATCAGCAGTGCTGCTGAATGCCAGGAAAGTCACACTCAGGGGTGCAGCCAGGGCCCAGCAGGACCCAGCCTTGGGAACTCCGTGTTCTCTGGGCTCAGCTAGGAAAATCAGGACCCGTACAAGTTTAAAGGCAGCCTGGATTATTCAACTTAGAGCTTTAGTCAAGACAGAGGAACGATGTGGCTGGAAATCACTAGAGCTGAGGATGTGAGCCATGGAGAAAATCCTTCCAGATCCTGAGGATTAGGAAGAGGGGGAGGGGAAGGGGCACCTCAAAACATTCATTATTTTCATTATTGTTAACTTTAAGACTGTGAAGATTCCCCCCAAGCCCCCACAATGGCAAAAGATTTACCTCCTCAGTTTTGTTCAGGGTGAAAATGAGATGTGTCACTCATTCCCAGTGCTCTGGCCACAGGGCAGCAGGGGCGAGGGCGTGGAGGGGAGCCCAGCACAGGAGGGCAGGAAGGAAGCGGCTCAGACACCACGTGAGCAAGGTTCTCTCGTCAACTCACCTCCACTTCTGCAAGGCATTACCACCCCCACCTTGAGGCCCTCAGCTTTCCCTTTGCCCACCCACTCTGGTGTGTGTTGGGGGCAGGCCAGGTGCCAGGGCCGGGAGGGGGCCCCTGCAGAGGAGGGAGCATGGTCTACAGAACCGCTCTGTGGGAAAGAACAGTCCCTGGTGCCCGCTTTGCCTGTCAGTAAGAAGTGAGGGCCTCAGCTAAGTGTCTGGTGGTCTTGGAGAGGACCACAGTTTACACTGCAGTGACAAGAAGGGGCTGAAGGGGCAGAAGCGGAAGAGGAGCAGAGCTGACAGGGGTCCCAGCATCCTTCCAGCCCTCTGTGCACTCCTACTTCTGTCTCATGTGCCAGGCCGTGGGGCAGCACTGAGGGTCCAGGTACTCCCCATCCAGGGGAGAGGCAGATGCCAGAGCTTCCCTAAAGCTGCGACCTGGGAAGTGTTGAATCAGGGTGGAGACGGGGCCCTTGAGGCTCAGACGAGGCACCCCTGAGAGTCCGTCTGCTCAGGGAGGAGCCCAGGAGGCTGCGACCTGGGAAGTGTTGAATCAGGGTGGAGACGGGGCCCTTGAGGCTCAGACGAGGCACCCCTGAGAGTCCGTCTGCTCAGGGAGGAGCCCAGGAGGCTCCAGGAGGCTCCTTGGAGGAAGGGGCGTGCGAGTTGGGCTGGGTGCCTTCCAGGCTGCGAGAGCTCCCCACAGAGGAAGCAGCTCTGTGTAGGAGCAGAGATAGAGCCCGTGCCGCCCTACCCTGCTCAGCTGGCCATTATTGCCCTCCCGGCACCAAAAAGCCCACCCAGTTCCAGTGTCCTCCTGGCACCTGGAGTAACCAGACTGGATTGACCATGAGCGAGGAGTGTGTGCCTTGCCCCAGGGGCTGGTTCTGTGTCAGTGGAGCTCGGGTGCCCTCGGGGACATGCAGGGCCGGGCATTACTGCCCACAAGGTAAGTGGGGCCAGTCTTTGCCCTGGCAAAGTTGCAGGCAAGTGCCAGGAGAGGGTGCCATGGGCTGGCCTGTGCACCTCCTCTGGAGCAGATGCAGCAGGAGAGGCCTGGTGTGCAAAGGGAGAGATGAAGGTTCTATTTCAGGACCACCTTCCTGAGAGGAGGCCTGGGAGGAGCAGGAAGCTCGGGGAGGCTGTGTGGACAGAGGCCACCAGCTGGTTGGGGGCTGGAAGGGATTGGTCAGCCTCGGGCCTCCTAACTGGGGGTTCCCAGGTGTCTCAACCCAAAGCACAGCTTTCTAAAGACGGTGTCCTGGAGAGTGACACCCCCTCTCCCTGCCCCATCCCCAGTGGCCTCCCCTGGGAACTGTCTCCAGGCAGCAGGTGAGGAGCTGGTGTGCCAGTGTGCCAGTGATGACACAGGTCTGACTCCTTTTTCTTCCTCTGAACCCCTCTTCTCTCTGAAACAGGGACGAAGTGGGGGACACAGTTCCCTTGCCCGGCAGGCACGTACAGCTCCCAGGCAGGCAACAGCCAGCTCGAGGACTGTCTGCCCTGCCCCCCAGGAGCCTTCTGCCCCAGTGGGGTCCCTGAGCCGGAGCTCTGCCCACGGTAAGGAGGCCGCATGTGTGGTTGTTATTGAGGCCAAATCACCACCTTTATTGTGTGCCTCCTGGAGCCCAGCACTGGACACTAGTACCAGGGGAGAGGAGGGCCTGGCCTGCCCTCAGGACCTGGCCACCTTGTTGAAACAGGACACACAGAAACAGGATGAGCTGGACCCAGGGCTCCAGGTGCCCCAGGTGAAGGGCACCCCTACAGCCAGTATGTTGAACAGGGGGAATCACTCTGGGTTACAGTCAGTGGAGAAGCCATCAGCTTGAGGTCACTCGATTCAGTCTTAAAAGATGGGCAGGGTGCCAGGCACAGTGGTTCACATGTGTAATCCCAGTGACTGGAGTAACCGGCCTGGATTGACCGTGAGCGAGGATTGTGTGCTGAGGCAGGAAGATTACTTGGGGCCAGGAGTTTGAGACCAGCCTGGGCAACATGGCAAAACCCCATCTCTAAAAAAATATAAGAATTAGCCAGGCATGGTGGCCTGTAGTCCCAGTTACTCAGGAGGCTGAGATGGGAAGATCACTTGAGCCCAAAAGTTCCAGGCTGCAGTGAGCTATGGTCGTGCCATTCTACCCCAGCCTGGGCAACAGAGCAAGACCTCATCTCTAAAATTATAAAAAATTAATTTAAAAGATGAGCAGAATCCAAGGAGGGGTGTGAAGGTATCCCTGTTGAAGCAGCCCCTGTCCAGCCCACTACCCTGAAAGAAGCTGCCGCAGAACTGCCCACTCTAAAGGCCAAACCCCTCCTGAAGCTAATTGCAGCAGTGATCTCAGCAGAGATCATTTAGCCCAAGCTGTGGGATTATCTGTGGATTTTACTGTTCCATTAAAATGTGCCTTTTATTGTGCTGGTCAAAAAGAAAACTTAGGGTTTGTCTTACTAAAAACAAAGCAAGACACATTCTTCATGTAAAAAGTGGAAATGACATCGATCAAAAGAAATTTCAGATCAAATGCAGATTTCAATTTTAAAAAGCCAAAATCATAAACATCACAAAGCATAAATAGGTGTTTATAAAATTTGAGAGAATGTGGAAAATCTAAGCCCGGGCAACAAAAGTGAAACTCCGTCTCAAAAAAAAAAAAAAAAAAAAAAAGTGACCCAACCTTCCTGGCAGCTTGCAAGCGAGGGTTTATAAAGGCAGGGGTAAATTTCAGGAGAGAAATTTACCCTCATACAGGCAAAATTGTAAACCAAGACATGGAGGTTACACATCGGTTTGGCCTAACACGGCAGTCTATCTTGAAGCAGGGACTTCCAGGTCAGAGGTGGAGTCAAAGATTCTCTGATTGGTTAAGGCATTGAAGCTCTGTCTAATCGCTTAGGGTCAGCAGAAAGAAAGGGATGTTAAGGTCTGGCCTGTGGGCGTGCCAGGAGCCCCCAGGCAGAAATTTAGAACAAAGCACTGCAGCAGTCAGAGCTCAGTCCTCACTCCCTCCTTATCTGAGGTCTGCCTGCCAGGGGCCCATTTGCTGGGGGTCCTGGTTTCTGAGAGCAATCAGGGGCATATGCTAAGATGGCATCTTTAGCTTCCAGAGAAAACCAAACCTCTTGTGTCTCTGACTTCGTTGGCCACTGTTGAAAGCTACAATTACCTTCTCACTTATCGGGCTGCTCATTTACTCCTCAGGGCTAGTGAGGTGCTGGCCTTTCCCTTGAAGGAACTCAAGATTTGTCTTTATTTCCATGCTGGGAGGGTGGTGGGTAGCAGGATCCTAAGAGGGGTCCCTACTGCATCTCAAAGACAACTTTAGAAAGAAGCACAATGAGCCTGGTTTTTAAATCTCCTGCCCTGCAATCTCCAGCTGAGGCCACACCCTCAACCTCCCCGACAGGGTCTCCTAAGGCTCAGGCAGGCTGGGAGTTCTGCCCTTACACTCTGAGGGGAAGCTGGGGGACAGTGGAGGGCTCCGGCTTTGGAGAAATGGTGACTTCATGGGTGGGGACTCTTCCCAGGAAGGCTGTGGGCATTCACCCTCAGCTCTCTCCACCCCCTCTAGGGGAACCTACCGTCAAGGTCCAGCTGCCAAGCTGGCTGTGGCCTGTGTGCCTTGCCCTGCTGGTCACCACTGCCCCGAGAGGGGCACCACCATGCCACAGCCGTGCAGCACTGGCAGCTTCTCTGTAAGTGTTCCCAGAACAGACTCCATACTCAGAGGGCTCTGAAGAGTGGGGGATCCTAAAGTCGGGAGAGGCCTGCCCCAGCCTGCCCCAATGGTGACTCCCCAGTGCTCTGCTCAGGCAGGGGGAACACGCAACTGCAGGGAGAATCCTCTGCTCCAGTGTGGACTCGGGAGCTGGGCAGGCCTCCAGATGCTTCTTCTAGGGCAGAGGGGCAGGCCTGGGCCCTTGCTCCCTGCACCAGCCTGGTGCCTGCTGGGGAAGGGGAAGGGGAAGGAGAAGAAGCAGAGGGAGGGAGATGGGGGGACAGAGTCATTGCCCTGAGCCCACTGGGGTAGGCGTCTGCATTTAGTTCCCTCTACAGGGAGCTGTGGGTGATGAAGGCAGCAAACTTGCATTTTACACACCCCGTTCCCCCACCACCCAGATAAGCAATGATCAGGAGCCTGGGACATTGCTTGACATTGGCCTTCCAGACCCAGAGGAGCTATCGGCACCCTCCTCCCCACTGCCTGCCATGTGCACTCAAGTGTCGGGAAGAGGATGGCATTGCACGAGTCCCTCACTGCTCTGCTAATGCCATCTCTGCAGGCTTCTTCGGTGAAGCTTGGTGATCATTCCGAGAAACGACATCAAGCTTAGGGAAGCCACAGGTGGCCCTGTGGAGTTGTGCAGAGTCAAAGAATGTGCAGTTTATTCAGTATCTCACAGCTTTCCACACAGGGCAACTGTGGCCAATCGCTGCAGCCCAAGGAGCCCAAATGGTGTTTCAGACACAATCTTTCCTTCCTTCTCAGGAAGCACCGTCATCGCCCCTTACAGTTACCTGGAGCTCTGCCATCTACAGAGCACTCACTGTGTCAGCTCAGGGATGCCCGCACCCCCAGCATGGCTTTCCCCTTCAAGATGAGGAAGGGTCTGCAGATGGCACAGCTGGGAGGCAAACCCCGCAGGGCTCCAGCACCAATACTCACCTGGCACAGCAGCCCCCAACCTTCTGCCCTGAGTCCTCCCAGAGAGCCCAGGCTTCTATGTGGACACCTCGAGAGTGCTTGCAGGCAGGGGGAGGTGGCAGGGTGGGTGACCCAGAGCCCACAGTATGGCCCACTGTGCAGCCATCGTGACTGCCCTGCCCAGACCACTCATGAACACGGCCCTGCAGGGCCACATCAGCCTCTCCTAACTCACACAGAGGCCTCCCCGAGAATCAGTGGAGCCCCCAGCCTGGGCCCTCCTCCTCTGGGCATTGCCAATCCTGCAGCCATGTGCTTGGAGAGCTCCCTGGTTCTGTGGCATCCGCCCTCCTCATAGGGGAGGTGCACACTGAGCCTCTGGCCAGCAGCAGTCCCACATACCTTTCCTCAGTCCCTGTCATGCACCAGGCCCCCCTGCACATTCCAGATGTGGAAGGAACCTCGACCTTATTGTCCACACCTGTTTCCAGGGTCCAGGTCGTCTCTGGTGCCAGGAGTGCTCAGGAGGAAAACTCTGCAACCAGACAAAGCTACCTGGCCCTATGACCTGGTCCCCCTGGGCACTACTGTCCAGCCCAGGGCCTGCTGTCCGTCCCCTGCCCCATGGTGAGCCTCTCCCCTGGGACCCCCGACCCGTGTTTCTGCTTCTGCATGGGAAGGCTCTGGAGCCATTGGCCCCGTACTGGTGGTTGAGGGAGACAATGTCCTTTCAGCATGACATGGCCACACCCAGCCCCTGCCTCCCCCACCCGTCAGATAAGGGCTGGGCTGCTCATATTCCCACAACTAGTTTCCCTATGGTGCCAGACCAGAAGGTCATAAGGGACAGAGTAACCCAGGCCCAGGAGAGCAGGAGGTGGGCAGGAGGAGGGAGGGGGACAGGGAGCTGCGGAGTTAGGTGCAGGTGGCACTCCCCATGGGGGCATCCTCCCCTCTGTTTTGCAACCAGATTTCAATCTATGGAAACCTCAGTCCCATGCACTGGTGGATGGGTCCTGAGGGCTGTGTCCTCGGTGAGAACAGATTGTCTCCTCCTCCCTGGTTCTGGGTGCCCAAGGAGAGAGGGTGGAGGGCCCTGCTCTGCTTCCTCCCTGACCCCACTGTGGCTTCCAGAACCTTGACCCTCGTGGCGCCCCTCTATCTGCCCAGGGCACTTTCCGAAAGGCCCCCGAGGCTGCCCGCGTGGAAGACTGCCAACCATGCCACCCGGGGACATTCTGTGGCAAAGCTGGCCTGGCCGAGCCCCAGGGCCTGTGCCACCCTGGGCATCACTGTGGGCCTGGCTCCAACACCTCATCCCCGGTGAGTGCAGGCCCCATCAGGCCTTCCCAGGGCCGGGGTCAGGGACACTACAGGGCAAAGGCCCAGCACCTGCCCCCTGGGGCTTACTGCCCGGAGAAGATAGAATGACATGACTGCACAGCAGGTAGAACTGCAGCCATTATACACGGCCCGTGACAACATGTAACCAGTGAGGAAGGGCCCAAGAGGCTAGCATCCGGCACCCACTGGAAAAGGCGCCAAATACAAATATGTCTTCAGCCAGGAAAAGGCTCAGTGGGTTGACATTAAGGGCACATGAAGCAATGCCGCTTCAGTACCCGACGCATCTACCAACCGCTGATAGTAAAGCAAGTGCTGAAGGCCCCACGAGGATTCCTTGTGGGAGAGTCCGTGCTCTCCGCTGCAGCCTGGGCCTGGAGCCGCTGCAGTCTTGCGATACCTAACAAGAGCCTAGGGCAGCTCGCAAACTTTGATCCAGTAATTCCAATGTGGGAAAGAATCTGAAAGGGGAAAAAAGTCATTTGTGAAAAAACATTGAAAGCAACAACAAACCAACACAAAGGCCCAATAATAAGAAAATATCTAGATAGACATATGGCTTATCAACCTAGAGGGATACTAGGTAAGCATTAATAATGACAAGTAAGTACATCATTTGATGCACCGATGATTGATAGATGATAATTGATTATTTGAGAGATGATAACTATAGATGAATTGATAGATGGTAGTTGTACCTCATCACAATTAAAGCTGTGTGTTGGTGATGTTAGCAGAGAGTTGGAATTGTTGAGGTTATTTAACAACTTAGCAATCAAAATTTGCTTTCTTTTCCTGAAGTTAAATTCCTGAGTGTTTCCCAGAGGGTTCCTGGGGGTGCAGAACAGCTGTGGCTGGGCTGAGCGAGGCAGGCTTCCCTAGAGAGGGGCTCAGGGAGGAAGAGGAGGGAAGCCGGTGGAGAGAACCCACTTTCTCTCAGCTTGTAAACCTCAACAGACCCCTCTTCCTCTAGGAGGGACTCCCCTTTGGTGACCTCTGCCCCCCGGGTCATTTCTGCCCTGCTGGCACCAAGGACCCCAGGCAGTGGCCCTGCCCGGCTGGCACCTGGAATGCAGAGAGAGGGGCACAGGACATGAGCTGGTGCCTGCCTTGCCCACCTGGGCTTTTCTGTGCCACCACAGGCCAGGTTGCCCCTGGGGGCCCGTGTGCACCAGGTAAGGACGCCTACATCCTCCTGAGCACGAAGCAGAGCATGGCTGGGACCTGCCACCCTGGGAGCCTCAGTGCCTGGGGAGGAGGCACGCTGGAGAGAGCCCAGGGCAGGTGTGCCTGGGCGGTGGGGCCAGGCTTGTGTGAATGAGGAGGAGGCAGGCTGGAGACTGGCCAGAGGCGGATACTGAACATGGTGGGGCGGAGTCTCAGACGGCAGCACCCAGCTGCTCCCAAGCTGCTCACATCCTCCAAGCTCAAGGTCCGGGTGTTGGGGGAGGCGAAGGGGAGGTGGGGAGGGTCCTGGAGGGTGAGGGCAGGATTCTGCCTGCTTGGCCCAGGGAGGCCTGCCACCTCGCCAGAAAGCACTGCCCGTCTGTCCCTGGACAACATCTGGACCAGCCTCTGAGAAATGGGCTGAAAGTTCCCCAATGGGCTTGGGGTCCCCATGCACAGCAGGTGATCCTTGGGTTTAGTGAGGGGCAAAGTTTGGGTCCAGACAGATGAGAGGCGGGCACTGTCCTCCATTATGCTGCTGCCCACACCGCCACCTCCACTTGGCCATGTGGGGGACACAGATGTGGAGATGTGGATTTAAGAAGGTCCTACATTATAAGCTTACCGGGGCACCCCCAGAGCTCGATCCCACCACCGCAGTCACGGGTGCAGCAGGAGCCTCGTGCATGGGAAGGTGGGAGCCGCGCCTCTCCAGACAGCAGGCCAGCCTGGTGCTTCCCCGCTCCAGGATTCCACTGCCCAGGAGGGGCGCAGACTCCGACACCCCTTGGTGGGCTGTGGGAACACTTTGCGGGTTCTCTGGCGCCCACGCCCCGGCAAGATGGGGAGCACAGCGAAGGCACAGGTACTTGGCCTGCTCAGAAAGCAGAGCAGGGTTGCTAAGGACACCTACACACGGGACGGGCGAGGCCTTGGGATGACTGAGGTCACCTTTTTCCAGGCCAAGAGACCCACCAGAGGAGGACCTGCTCCCCAGGTCATCACTGCCGCCAGGGCACTAGCCACCTCCCTAGGCCCTGTCCTCCAGGCGTGTCCAGTCCCTGGGAGGACCGAAGCCAGGCCCACAGCTGCCCGCCATGTCCTGCAGGTGAGGAGGGGGGCCAAGGCTGTGCAGTGGGGCCCGAGGGACGCAGCTCCTGGGAAACAGAGGTCTGTGACTCGAGGTTGAGGGCAAGGCCTTTTGACTGTGGGGAATCCCTTAACTCGGGAATCCTGAGTTCTCCCCTCATAGAGCTGAGATGAGCATTAAATAAGATGGACCTCAGGAAGGGCAGTAAAGAAACACCTGTCCTGAAGGAGGCTGCAGAGGAGAATAAGCCTGAGGAGAGGCACGGTTGGGCATGGACCCCACCACAGCGATGGCCCCTCCTGCAGGGCAGGCGAGCGGCAGGGGTGGAGAGCGTAACAGAGAAAGGTAGGATCCAGTTTCTGCAGGGTCTCTGAAGTGCAGGAAATGCCCCATCTCTGCTGGTGCCTGGCCAAGGCTTCCACGCTGCCCAAAAGATCAGGAAAGCACCACGACAGCTTTCCCGAAGCAGAAGTTCAAGGCTGAGCTAAGGAAGGAGGATCCTAAAAAGGTCACAATCGCAGGGCACTGGGCTGGAGGAGCTTTAGGAGCAGAACTTCCCACATGTCCTTGCAGCCACAAGAGGGAGCCTGGACCTGTGTTCCCCAAGGCCCTTGAGTGGCAGGCCCAGCCTTCAGCCCTGGCATGGTCCCAGCATGACCTTGGCGGCCCCGAGCCCACAGGCAGGGCTCTGAGGACTATGTTGTGGGATTAACATTCACCCAGCAGCCTCTACCAAGTGACACTTCAGCTTCACAGGCAGTGACTCCAGGACAGGGTCCGGGATACCCCAGGATGGAGAGGCTAATAAAACCGCCCCCAGCCCTAACCCCAGCCCCACCTTCCTTCTCCCTGAGACAGCTCATGAGGTGAGGTGACCTCTAACCCTCCCGAGTCACCTGAGGGCTGGGGGGTTGTGGAGATGACTTTCATGCACGCTGTGAGGACACCAGTGCTTTCACCTGAGCTCCTCCACCTTCTTTTTGCACCTTTGGCTACCTGTGTGGGGAAGGTGACGTGTCATCTTTCGCAGGTGTCCCTACCCTCCCATATAAGACATGTCTTCACACAGACAAAGCCGTCGGCTTTAGGGACAGTCACACATTACTCTTTCTTTTCTCTTCCCATAGAAATGTAAGGGCCCCTTCTCCTTAGAGTGCTTGTCAGTGTAATTTTTGTTAAATTATGTCCATCTCATTCAGAAAGGGTTTGAACAAACCATAAGTGATGACATCATCAATGTGTAAATGAAAACAAGCTTAGCTGGAGTGGAAACAGGTTTCTGGAACACTCATCCGGAGGCCCCCCGAGTGGGGTCTGGAGCCCCAACTCTTCAGTGCCCTGCGGTGCCCTCCACACCGAGAGTGGGGCTGAAAGCACCACCCACCTTTCCCTAGGATGGGCAAGTCCTAGAACCCCCACGCTTTCTCCCCAGCTTTGGGTTCCTAAGCAGGATCTGGCACAGATAGGCAAGAATTAATTCAGAAGGGGCCGCATCTCAGGGCCCACTGACATCCCTGGGCTTGAAAGCCACCCTGGCAATGGAGGGCACTGTCACTCCAGCTCGCAAGCTCTGCTCCCTTATTCTGGGAAATGTGCCCCTGCAGGGGTGGGTGAGGTGGGGGTGGTCGAGAGCCTGGCAGGGGTCCAGGGAGGGCTGCCCTGCAATCTCAGCCACTTCTGATTCTCTGGGCAGGAGCTGAGGTCACTCATCCCAATAAAGACATCCATGTGAGTGCAGGGGGGCCCTGCCCTCCAGGTCACTTCTGTCCAGTGGGCACGGGGGTGCCCCTGCCCTGTCCTGTGGGCACCTTCTCAGATCGGTGAGTATGAGTGCCGCTGCCCTGGTCCCAGAGGCTGAGCCCAGACCTCCTCTCGGTCCTCCTTTCCTCTGACCAGCTGACCAACAATATCCCTCAGCCATGGGAGAGTGTGAGGTTGGGAGAGCAGGACTTCCACCCGGGCTGGGAGGGCAGAAAGCCTTGGGGAGTGTGGGTTGGAGGGGCCAGATCGAGGGCAGGCCACGCGGGCTTCGAGGGGCTTGAGAACACGTCATACTCAAGAAAGCAAAGCCATTAAGAATATGCATCTGCTGATGTCTCTTTTGAGACCAGACCCTCTCCTCATCTTTAGGACCCTCCCAGCTCCCAGGAGAAGACAGCCCAAAGCAAGGGCCAGTCATGGAGCCAATGGCTTGGGGGAGGGCGGCGGGGGAGTGTGGGGCAGTTAGATGTTGTGATTGTAGCTGCCGGATCACAGAGGTCTGTGGCCCTGGACAGCCTGAGCTTGAATTGGGATTAAGACAGAGAAGAATTATAACCAGGTTCATATCTCAGAGCGGAAAGAGAGAAACAGAGAGAAGAGCCACACTTTCCCTCAGGCACCTGCCGGAAATGCTACCTAAGAGAGGAGAGATGAAAAGGAAATTGTGAAAAGGCAGTCCCTGCCAGGGTGCGCCTGGGTCCACCCTTTCAGAGTGGCCTGGTCTCACAGCCCCTTCCTCCCACCTGCTCCCTTTCCTGGCCCATCTCCTGGGTTTCTTTGTGTCTCCCCAGGATGTTTCTCTCCACGGCCTCTGAGTGCCTGTCCTGTCCCCCTGGCTATTTCTGCGGTGCCTCTGGCCTGGCTGCGCCCTCCGGCCCCTGCTCCCCCGGCTACTTCTGTCTGGCAGGAGCCTCCTCCCCAACCCCGACAGGTGTGGAGCCCCCTGGGAGTGGGTGGGCCCTGTACCACCCAATGCCCTGAGGTGGGGGCTCTGATGGTTTGGCGCCGATGGGCTGTGGATGGTTTGAGGACAGAGGGGACATATGTGAGAGGGGCTGGAGTCATCTCTGGCCAAAGTGTGCTGTGGTCTGGCTGCTCTGCCCACTCGCAGTCACACCTGCAGCCTCCCAGCCCACCTCTGTCTCACTCAGACCTGCTGAATCCACCACAGGTTTGCCGGGAGGTGGACAGAGAGGACAGGTGTGTGGGTAAGAAGTTGCAGTCAGTGGGCACCGAAATGGTGCCCCATGGGCCACCCACAGGCTGAGCTGATTGTGGGCCTTGGCTGGCTTGGGAAGGTGGGGGCCAAGGCCAAGGCTCCCAGAGCAGATCCTCTACACATCCCCCTCGAGGTGCCGGTCAGGGGAGGGGGCGGTGCATTAGGCCCTGGAGGTCAGCGTCCAGGATCTCTGCTCCCACTAGCGGCTGCTGACCATCTTCCCGAGGACACCTCCTGTGCGGCCATCTCCAGTGGTCAGGGGGCAGCCTGGAGTCTCTGGGTCCTCAGGAACATGTGACAGGCAGACAGGGCAGCTGATTCTTGGCCAGGACCCTTGAATCCCTCTGCTCTGACATTTCCATTATTCAGAGAACGTCGGAGGCGAGAGTTCAGCTCTCAGATGGAAGGTTGAGTTCTGGGGCATCATGGATGAGGGCTGGAGAGCCAGAGCCAAGCCCCCACTCAGACTGCTGAGCCGGGACAAAAGACCAAAACAGAAGCAGCCGGCCTGGCTTAGTACAACTCAGTGGGAAAGCCCTGGTCTGTCAGCCTGTTTTACTGAAAAGTGCACAACTACGGTGTGTCCTGGAAACAGCACTGGGAGGGATGTCCGGAAAACCGGCTCTGAGCCAAGGCAGAGTCCGGGGAGACCCTGGCTCGCCCGCTAACATCTTAGGACTTCATCCTCAGTAAAAACCAATCATTGCTCTTGTCCACCTACCAAAGAGGGATTTTCTGAGGCCTGAATAATGTGACATTTGTGTAAAACACGTGCTTTTTGATCTGTAAGGTGTGGTACAAATGCCAGTCACAAGCATTGCTTCTCTCAAAAACAAACCTCTGACCTAAACTGGAGTCCACATTTGGTCCTGGTGACAGGGCACAACCCTCCCCCAGCTCTGGCACTCTCTGCTGGGACTGAGATGTGCACTCCTCACTCAGCCTCCTTCCTCCCCTCAGGCCACTCAGGGCAGGGAGGCCCCTGTCCCCGAGGCCACTTTTGCCCCAGGGGAACCAGCCTCCCACAGCCCTGCCCTGCCGGCTCCTACAGCTACCTGACTGGCCAGGCCTCCTGCTTCCCTTGCCCCGCTGGCTACTACTGCCCCGAGAACATCACCAACTACAGCGGGCACCCCTGTCCCGCTGGCTTCTACTGCCCCAGAGGTGAGCGCCAGGGCCACAACTTCCCGGGGCGAGGCTGGGCAGAGTTGTACAGCCGCTCTAGGCTCAGCTGGGGACTTGGGGCTCACATCAATGCAAACTGCTGCAGCCACAGACACATGCGCAGGTGTGTCCTCTGCTTCCCGGCTTTCCCGCCACCCGTCCTGAAGGCCAGGGACGTAAGGGCGCTCCAAGGACGAGCTCTAAGCAGGTGGTGACAAGTTTGAGTTCCATCCAAGTCTCCAGCTGTGTTTTAGAATGCCTGAAGGTTTTACATTGTATTCCGTAGCATATCTGTGTTGGCTAAAAAACGAAGATGTGAAATTACTTTAGCAATGCGTAGAAAGTTCGGTCCCCATGCCTTTCAGTGAAGTTGAGCCCCAGGAAGGGGAATAGCACCCATATGCTGTGGCTTTGTGGAGCCTGGGCCTAGGGCCACCCAGCCCGGGAGCCGAACTCTCCACCCCAGGAGGCCCGGAGTGAGTGAGTGGTGAGGCCGAGGCAGGGAGTCTGCCAAGGACCAGCCCTGCAGGAGGAGGGGTGCAGGGAGCAGCTGGCCACGTTGAGCCTCCCCTGCCCCAGGGCCTGGAGCAGAGGGTGCCTTCAGGAACCGGCAAGCTGGGCTCCCCTCCTCTGAACGTTGCTTCTCAGGCACCAAGTACGCCACCCAGTTCCCCTGCCCTCGGGGCTACTACAACCCAGACCCGCTGACCCAGAGCCTGGACAGCTGTCTGCCCTGTTCCCCAGGCCACTACTGTGGGCAGGAGAACCTGATCCGGGCCTCTGGGCCTTGTGAGGCAGGTGAGTCTCCTGCCTTGCCCTAAGATGCCTGCTGTCCATCTCTGCGCTTCCCACTTCTGCTCCTGGACCTGGGGTCACCCGGACTACCTTCTGGAGCAGCTAACGGGAGGGGTGGGTGGGCCTGCAGCCTGGTAAGCCTGGCCCTGGACTCCTTGGCCCACCACCCACCCGTCTCCACTGGTTTCTACCCCAGGATGGTTCTGTGTGTCTGCAGCGTGGACTGCCCGCCCCTTCGACCTGGACAACTACACCAGCACCAATTGCCTGTGCCCAGCCACGGCCACAGGGGGAAAGTGCCCTGCTGGCTCCTACTGTCCAGAGGGAAGCCCAGAGCCCATGCCCTGCCCACCAGGCTCTTTCTGTGGCACCTCTGGTAAGGGCCTATCGTGCTGTGGCTCAGGCTGTGGCTGGTGGGAGAACCAACATGAGGGTGAACACGTAACCACCATCCTTCCCTGTCCAGTGAGAAGCACTGCCTGCCTACCTCAGGGGGCTGTGCCTGGCATGCCTCCTGGCAGGACTGTGCTTCATAAACCATCACTGTTGCTGTCACTCTGGGTGAACGCAGGCCAGCCACCACAGAACAGCAAGGTGGGGAGGAGTGGCCAGGCCAGCAGGTCTCTGTGCACAGGGAGGCGCTCAGTGGCACCTCCCTCATCCCTCTCTGTACTCCCCATGTCTGAGTGCCTGCACTTCCCAAGCACCTGCTGTGGACAGCCCTGCTGGGCACTGAGCACCCAGGCATGCACCAGGCTCCTCCTGCCCTGGGAGGCTCTCAGCTCTACAGCCCCTGAAGTCCAGACCTTAGGCTGAGTTGGCTCAACTTGTATGCTAATTTCATCTCTGCACCTTACTACGATGACCTGAGGCTCTTTGTGAATGAGAGTATACCCATGTCACGGGGTTGGGCAGGAGCAGATGGAACACTTAGCTCAGGCTCAGCCTAGGCTCAGCCCAAGCGCAGCCCAGGATCAGTACGGGCTCCACAGAGGTGCAGCACAGGCTCAGCCCAAACTCAGTCACAGGGCTTAGCACGGGCTCAGTTCAGACTTAGAATCAGAGCTCAGCACAGCCTCAGCCTCAGGGCTCAGCACAGCTCAGCCTACACTCAGCACAGGCCCAGCACAGGGCTTAGCACAGACTCAGCAGGGGCTCAACCCAGGCTCAGGACAGAATCAGCGCAGGATCAGCACACGCTCACTGCAGGCTCAGGACAAGGATCCAGCCCAGGCTCGGCGTACACTCAGCACAGACTGGGCACAGGCCCAGCACAGGGCTCAGCACAGACTCAGCAGAGGCTCAACCCAGGCTCAATGCAGGCTCAGCAAAGGCATAACCACTAGTACAACTGTCAGTCCCAGCTGAGTACTCCGGTCACACCCCGAGTCCTCCGAGGACTGATGTCCACAGGGATCCCAGTTGACTCCAAAGGCCAACATCTTTTATAGAGTCTACTCAGCATTTAACCCAGTTCCCCTCCACCTCCAGGCCTCTCCACCCCCAGCGGGCCCTGCCAGCCTGGCTACTTCTGTACAGGAGGTGCATCATCCCCTTCTCCAAAGGACGGGGTGACAGGGGCTCCCTGCCCCCCAGGATACTTCTGCCGTGAGTGTGTCCTTGGGCTCCACTCTCAGCCCAACTCGCCCTCCTGTCCCAGGACTGCAGACAGATCTGATTCCTCTGGCTTGCACCTGTGCCCCTGAGCAGGTCGGAGGAAGCCAGAGGGAAGAGAGATGCCCCACTAGAGTCAGGCCTGAGGCAAGAAGGCTTGCAGAGGGGTGTGGTTAAAGTACACTTTGGGCATTTGCTGTGGCTTGAGTTGTTTGGTGGGGACAGCTAAGAGTCAATGACAGTGGCCTGGTTGCATCTGGAGCCTTGTCAGCTCTCAGTGTTCTGAGCCCTGGTGATGTTTCATCAGCTGCAGGAGAAGGGCCTGTGCCAGGCTGGCAGAGGGGCTGGGCAGCAGAGGGTCCTCTAGATCTGTGATCTCATGCGCTGTCCAGTGCTCTGAGGCTGAGCCTGCTCCTGCTGCCCATGAGGAGTCTCTGCTCCCTGTACCTGTGGGCTCTCTTTAGCCAGGTGACGCTCCCTCCCTGTGCCCCCAGCTGCAGGATCACACAAGCCCACGCCCTGTCCCGCCGGCACCTTCTCCAGCCTCCCTGAGCAAACCATGCTCTCTGCATGCCAGTCCTGCCCACCGGGCTTCTACTGCAAGGAGGCTGGTCTCCAGGCCCCCAGTGGGCAGTGCCCAGCAGGTGAGAGGGAGGGAAGCCCTGGGGTGTGGGAAAGGGGATGAGGCTGGGGTGGGAGCTCTGGGGGAAGCTCTCTGGGCATGGGCCCTTGTGGCATGAGACACTATGAGAGACAGATGTCTCAGGAAGGGCCAGGTCTTGTCCTCAGCATCTGTCACTCCTGACCAGGCTATTATTGTGACTCCAGCGCTGGGCCCATCCAGGACTTCAGCTTGTACCCTTGTCCCCGGGGACATTACTGCCCCCTGGGCACAGCCAGGGCCATGCACTACAGCTGCCCAGTGGGCACATATGGCCCTCGGAAGGGGCTGACCAGAGTCACCGGGTGCCAACCCTGCCCTGCTGGGAAATTCTGTGCACTGGCTGGACTCACAGCACCAACAGGTACAGATACACCCAGGGCACCCTCACAGGCAAACAAAAAAAAAAGCCTTGAGAGTGTTGAGCCTGACGGGTGGATGACCGGGGATGGGGAGATGCTCCAGAGAAGTTCACAGCCCTGGATTGCTGACCAAGGATCAGAGCAGCATGGACTTGTTGGGATAGGAGGAGGTCTGTGTTTTCACTGCTTTCCAAATGCCCCTTCCTTCACTCACACTCCAGTGACTATTGAAAGCACCGTGTCCCCAGCCCTCACCCCAGGAATGCAGGAGGTGTGGGGTCAGTCCTCAGTGCCTGGTCCTAGAAAGCTATCCAGCTGCTTCTGATGTCACCCAGCCCTGCAAGCCCACACACCTCAACCCTTCCTGAAGCAGTGCTACACCCAGACACCCACTCACAGCACAGGTTCCGTCTCCTCCCAGCGCCAGCCAGGGGTTCCTCTCGAGGGTCTTAGCATCTCTCTTCCCCCTGGTCCAGTGATTTAGGTGTTGGGGGCAGGGGACGCTTTCTTGGGTCATTTTGGTGGCTTCCTTGTGAAACGACTGGAAATGTTTTAATCCATAAGGAAAATCCAGGCCCAGCCGCTGATGGTCTCTGAGGAGGCCACACCTCGAACTGGGCCAGACCCCACAGGGCTTTGACCCAAGAGCTCGGAGCTGACTGAAGCAGGCATTGGTGGGGCCAGTTCAGGACCCTGCTCTTCCCAGAGCCCTGTGCCAGGCTGGCTTTGGGTCAGGGACCCCTGCAGCCTATGGCTGAGGTGTGGGGACAGTGCAGGCCGTCAGGCGCCTGGTGCTGTGATCTCCATCGAGGAGCACAGAGAAGGCTGACCAGCTGTCCTCTTCCCCAGCAGACTGTGCTGCAGGGCACTGGTGCAAGGGAGGAGCCGCCATCAAGGACCCCACCGACGGGGCACGAGGGCTCCTCTGCCCGCCTGGGCACTACTGCCTCAAGGGTACCTCATTCCCGGAGGGCCCCTTGCCTCTCTCCTAGCCTTCTGCTGGCTTGGGGCTCTGAGCCCTGCTTCCCACACAGGCACAGTGGGCACCAAACGCTTACTCTGGGACGCCTCCCCACTGCTCACCAGCCCCACCCTCCCATCCTCAAAACCTCCCCACATCGGAGCCCCAGGAAACCTTTGTTTGAAAAGGTTTTCCCAGTTCCCGCTGTCCCTCCTTTCCCACTCCTGCCTCAGCCAATTCCCACTGAGACGAGGCCTTTTCAGGCCTGGTTATTCCTCTGCATCTGGGGTCCTCACCAACTGGATGGCAAGCGGCCTGCAGCCTTTTGTTTCCCTGAACCAACCCTGCTGAGTCAGGCACAGGTTTCTGTCCATTCGCCCACTCAGCTTTCATTCCAGTGGGTGAAGTTGACCCAAAAACTCTGGAGCTGAACCAGACCCTCCCTCTGGACCTGAGAGGGACTTTTCTCTTCTTGCCTGGCGGGAGGGCCCTGGCAGGGAGGAGTTGACAGACCACCTGGCCTCTGCCCTCACCTCCCTGCCTCCTGCAGGGGCGCCCATCCCATCCCGATGCCCCCCTGGCACCTGGTCTGAGGAGGGGAATGGAGCCCCCGAAGGATGCCGGGACTGCGCTGGAGGAGAGCTCTGCTCTGGGAGCCACCCGCCCCTCCGGCCCACAGCCTGCCACCCAGGGTGGGCGCACAGTGTGTCTGCTCCGGGCTCCCAGGGACGGGGATGCTATCCACAGAGTGAGGAGCCAGAAAGCAAGGGGCGGAAACCCGTGCTGGGCAGAGAAGAGTCAACCCCAACTGCCCTGTGGGGCCTGTGGGCCACATGCAGAGGTCCCACGCCTGGGACCTGACTGCTTTGCAGACAAGGTTGCTGAAAGGACACCAGTGTCCAGACATGTGGCAGTGCACCACACCTCTGCCACCTCCCATCTCACCCACCCGACAGAGCCAGGCTAGAGGCAGGAGGAGGCCATGAGGGGGCAGATTCAGCAGAGAGCAGGCAGGCAAGGGTCCCAGCCCTAGGGCCTGACCGGGGGTGCCCCCGCCTGCTGGAAGGCCGTCGGGGCCCACAGGCTGCCTGCTCCTTGAGGACGCCCACCGGCTGAGGCCCCTTCGCTTGGCCCACGTTTTTCCAGCATTTCCTGCACGGGGGGAACTGTCCCTGCCAGCCCCGTGGAGGGACTCTCTGGGAGATTCTGTCCCCCTGGACACGTCTGTCCTTTGGGAATGGCTGGCCCCACTCCATGTCCTCCTGGCTCCTACACTTCCGGCGCCCATACCATGGAATGTCACATCTGTCCTGGTGGCCACTACTGTGTTCCAGGGCTGAGGCCACGGCTGTGTCCGAGAGGTTAGTGACCTGCCAGCCACCTGGCTGACTGATTCAAGGGTCCAGTGGCTAGGGGTGGGGGAAGTCATCTATGGGCAATTAACTTGCCCGTTATCTCCCCGCATCCTCTCAGGCCTTAGTTAAGTTTCTGGGCACCGCCAAGAGCTGGGCTGCAGATTCAGACTATGATGCTGGAATCCCTGCATTTATGGAGCACTCAGACTTCCTGGTGGGATTGCCCTGCAGACGGGCCAAGCCTCCAGGCGGGCTGAGCCCCAGGGCCAACCCTGCTGGGGGCCTCCTTGGTCTTCCTCTCCTCGCCCCCCTCCCAGGCTGCAATCTTGTTCCTGCTCCCTTCACAGGGTTCTACTGCCCTGCAGGGACAGGGTTGGATTGGCAGCCCTGCCCCCCCAGGCACCTATGGCCCCACAGCCGGGCTAAGCAGCCTGCCAGGGTGCCAAGCCTGTGACGGGGGCAGATTCCGCCCTGGAGCCAATGCTACGGAGGCCAGCGGGCAGTGCTGGGAGGGCTGCTTCTGCTCCAGAGGGTCAACAAGGCCCAACCCGGAGGCCGGCACTGAAGGTACCACACCCTCCTGCGGATACTGAGCCCCTCCCCCATTTCCTGAGGCCCCATTACCGAGAGATGGGGGACAGGTTCAAGAACCCCACCCACTCTCTGGTCAACCCAGAGAGACTGTGGAGTCTGTTCTCTCGGAGAAGACCCCTGGGGTTCCTCGCACGCTCCCAGGTTTCCTTGCGTGGCGGGCAGGACACCGTGGCCTGGCGATGAGCAGTGCTTTGGCTTTTGTCTCCTCCACCCACTGACCATCCTGGGGGAGCCCCCATGTTGCATACAGGGTCTGGCCCAAAGAAGCTCACTTAGGGATCATGGTGTAGCGGTTTTCAACATCGCTGTTCCTTGGAGTCACCCAGAGGGCTCTGAAATGCACTGGGTGGGGAGCAGGGAACTAGTCATTAAACTGGAATGCCTGAGGTGGCACCCACCTAGAGGCGGCCAATTTGTTCGGCTTCCCAGTGGTTCTCATCTGCCGCCAGGGGATTAATCCAGAGGTTTTCATCTTCCAGAGGTAAAATCCCCTTTAGAATCTATGAACACACCTCCATGACAACACACACAGGGACCCAGGGCTTTCCATGGAGTCCCTGGATGCCTGAATCCAGGGACTGTAGGACAAAATGCTGTGCTCTAGTCTAATCCCTGTCACTGCAGATGAGGAAACTGAGGCCCCAGAAGAGGGATGGCCTTGCCTGAGGACACGCTGTCCATCTTCAAGCTGGGCGCCCAGGCTGCTGACTCCAGCCCAGCTGTCTGCCGTTCTGCAGCTCCCTTGGGCCACAGGAGTCACCCCAGCCTCACGGTGGCCTGGGCACTGACGGGGGAGCTCTGGGGACACTGTCTTGACACACAGCTCATCTCCTTGCTCCCCACCCACCAGCTTTCAGCAGCAGCCTCAAACTGACCTGTTCCCAACCTCTGTCACTGAGTGGCCTCTTGGGACATGGCCCATTCAGGGCAGGGAGGGGGGTCAAAGAGAGTCACGGCTAGGTACCCCCAGAAACTGCCCTGCTTTGTGAGTGTAACTGGGAAGATGTTAAAACATGAGCCAGCATGGGAGGTCTGCACAAGCCTCGCAGCAGAGCTGGGACAGATGGTCATCTACAGAGCCCCTGCCTCGGTCTCAGAAACTGCCAGTACCCCTGGCCCTCAGGGTTTAGAATTCCGGGAAGGAGGCCTCACCCCTGCCTGGGTACCTCCTGGGTCAGGAACACTTACCCCAATCTCCTCCCATGGGCACCAGCAACAGGGGCAGTGGGTGAATGACTAGACTGCAGAGGGGTACATTCTGCGGGAGGAACTCCCTCACAGTGTCCTTGGGAATCAGCAGCCTGATCTCGTGGGGCCCACGTCCTGCACCAGGAACGCAGCAAGAGCTGCAGGAGCACCTGCCTCACCCTGCCAGGCTGGCCCCAGGCTGACCTTGCATCTTGGTTGCAGAGGAAGCTGGCCCTTGTCCTCTAGGACATTACTGCCCCAGGGGCTCAGCCATGCCCCAGCCCTGCCCACCTGGCACCTTCAGCCCACGGATCAAGCTCAGCTCAGAGGTAGGGAGATCCCAGCCACCGCAGGAAACCAGGGTGGGGAGGGCCCTGTTTGGGTGGGGTCTAATTGCACTGCTCCCAAGGTCAAAGGTACAGGGGACTGGGGTACAGGGCCACCTGGGCAGCCACCTCCCTCCTCAGGTCTTACTCAAAAGTCACCTTCCAAGGAGACCTGCTGTGGCCCCCTGAGCACACAGCACAGTCAGAGACCGTGTTTTACTTGTTGACTATTTTCCGTGTTCCCTACTAAAATCTCAGCACCACAAAGCTAGGGAGCCCTGGCTTTTTGCTGACTCCTCTCCAGTCCAGGCATTGGCTGGACGAATGTGTGACTACCGTAAGCTGATGGTGAAAGTGCAGAGGGAGCAGCAAACATGGCCTCGCGGTGGGTGCATGTGGGGGTTGTAGGGAGGGCAGCGCTCTTGGTGAGGCTCGGCGGAGGTACGGGGTGGTGGGCGGAGTGGCAGGAGCGCCCATGGCATGCTGCGGGCAGGGGAGATGTTCTAGGATCAGCGGGAGCGGGAGGAGACGGTCTCCAGATTCAAGGCCCCTTTTGATCTTCTGTTCCCACACCAAGCACTCCTGAGACTCCCTCCTTGAGTGGCCCTTTGCCTCCGTGTCCTGGCAGGAGCCGGGGGTTGCACATCCTTAGTGGTGGCATCTCCTGTAGGCTGCCTGCTCCCCGTGTCTGCCTGGCCACTACTGCGGCTCTGCTGGCCTCACCTGCCCCTCTGGGCCCTGTGATGAAGGCTTCTTCTGCCTCCGGGGGGCCCTCGTCCCCAGTGGCTCCCTAGAAGACGAGACTGGTGGCCCGTGCCCCACAGGTACCCTCTCCCTAGGGTGGGAAGAAGCTGCGAAGTGGGGAATGAGAGAGCTGCAAGGCTAAGTGGGAGCTCAGCCCCATTCCCAGCCTCTGCCACCCAGACAGGGCCCAGGGCGCTGAGGAGACCTCCACCTGTCTCCTGGGCCCTGCAGGACCTGGGGTTTAGGGCGGAGCTGTTCTGAGCACCAGGGATTGGGGTTTCCTGCTGACCTGTGTGGTCTGCCTCCCTTTCAGGACACTTCTGCCCCCCTGGGACTGTTGTCCCAAGGCCTTGCCCAGCAGGCACCTACAACACCCTGGCGGCTCAGGGTCGCTGTGCACCGTGTCCTCAGGGGTGAGTGCTGGGAGGCATCCCTGGGGTCTCTGGGTATGTGGTATTCATTCCTGCTGCCGGAGGCACTGGGCCAGGTGCTGGCTAAGATCCCTTTCAACCGGAGCTTTCTGACTTTCAGAAGTCGTGGGGGAATTTCCACAACTTCTACTTCTCTTTGTGTCTTTTGATCTCTTTGTTGGATATCACTGAGTCATTCCTAATTTCAAACCTCGGTCTCTTTTGCTGCAATTTCAGCCACTTAGCCTCTGCCTAGCCCCGAATTCCCCAGCTGGTGCATTGCACTGGGCAGAACTGTGCCCCAGCTGGGCTATAACTCCTGAGTTCAGCCATGAAGGA
This sequence comes from Theropithecus gelada, assembly GCF_003255815.1. Classification (NCBI taxonomy): domain Eukaryota; kingdom Metazoa; phylum Chordata; class Mammalia; order Primates; family Cercopithecidae; genus Theropithecus; species Theropithecus gelada. The sequence continues at coordinate 7,024,352 of NC_037681.1, forward strand.
TGGCGCAGGTGGCTGTGTCCAGCCACACCATACTGCAGTGGCCACCCAGCTCTTTGACCTCCTCCTCTCTCGCCTCTGCAGTTTCTTCTGCCTGGCCAACACCTCCTCTGTGGCTGGAAGTGAGTGTCCTGCTGGCCACTATTGTCCCGCCTCCACCGCCTTCGCTTCTCAGTTCCCCTGCCCCAGGGGCACCTACAAGCCACAGATAGGGGGTTTCCAGCAGTCAGACTGCATCCGCTGCGAGCCAGGTAAACGCAAAAGCCTTCCCAGCCACACTGGGCCATGCCCTCCCTGGCCAGAGAGTGCCGGGTTCAGGACTGGTTCACGTGGGGACATGTGGGTCACAGCCCAAGATGTACCGTCAGAGATCAGCCCTTGGAGAAGTGGTGTCCCAAGCCCTCAACCCCTAATCCCAGGGGATCCTGTCTTTCCCTCCAGGCTCCTATTGTCTCCTGCCTGGGCTAGTGGCCGTGTCAGGGCCCTGCAGTCCAGGGTTCCACTGTACCCAGGGAGCATCTGTCCCGAATGCCACCGACGGGGTCACTGGAGACCTCTGCCCTCCAGGCCACTTCTGTCCCCAGGGCAGCCCCCAGCCTGCTCCTTGCCCCCCAGGTGAGTCGACAGCGGGATAATGAAGTCTGCTGTCTGTCCTCGAGAGGAGACGGCAGCTGGGGCCCTGCCTCAGGGGCCTCCCAAGGAAGGACACAGAAAAAATCTCCCAACTGACCTACAAAGCAGTATCTACCCTCTATACGGCAGCATGGGGCATGGGGGGTGGTGCCCTGATGAGTAGGACCAGCTAGAGCTGGGGCCCAGGCTGCCTGCACGGGCCTGAAGCAGGGGGCTGGGGGCTGCAGAGTTGCAGTGAGGAGGGAGAGTGGCGACTGAACCCAGGACTCGGTGTACTAGGTGGGGAGTCTCAGGGCAGGGAGTCACCCCCCCACCCCCTGGCCCCATGAGACTGAGTGAATGGAGTGCGTGGCTCTACCATCTAAGATGGGCCACTCCATCCGGGGTGCCCTGGTGCAGCCACAGCATGTGGCCCTGCAGGCTCATTCCTGCCCATCCCGGGTGCCACGTCGATGGAGGACTGCCAGCCATGCCCAGCTGGCTGGTTCTGCTCCCAGGCCGGCCTGAGCTCCCCGGAGGCCCTGTATGATGGAGGCTGGTACTGCCCCAGGGCGTCCATCTCTGGGCACAGTCCAGGTAAGAGCAGACCCTCCTCAACATCCAGAGAGGGGTGAGGGCTGGTGCTGTGGGACCTCCGGTGAGTCGGTTGGGAGGGAGACACGGCCATGGGCTCCCTATCTGCTCTTAGCTCCTGCTCCTCTGGCTCCCAAGCCTGTGGTAGGAAGGGTGGGAAACACTGTTTTTTCGAGGCTCCTCGTGCACCCAGAGCTCAGCACCCCAATATGAAAGGGGGATGGGAGAATCCTTGTGGGAAGAAATGGGAGAACCAAGAAGGATTTTTTTTTCTTTTTTTTGAGACGGAGTTTCACTTCTGTTGCCCAGGCTGGAGTGCAATGGTGTAATCTCTGCTCACCGCAACCTCTGCCTCCCGGGTTCAAGTAATTCTCCTGCCTCAGCCTCCCGAGTAGCTGGGATTACAGGCGCGCGCCGCCACACCTGGCTAGTTTTGTATTTTTAGTAGAGACGGAGTTTCCATGTTGTTCAGGCTGATCTCGAACTTCTGACCTCAGGTGATCTGCCCGCCTCAACCTCCCAAAGTGCTGGGATTATAGGCGTGAGCTTATGTATAACCGACTTTTAAAAAATCGGTTAAATGTGGAGAATCTCATGCTTTGAGGAAGGAGATAAAGGAACTCTAGGGCCAGCCAGGTGAGATTCCTCTAGTGAGACCTGGGGCCGGCACTGAAGGGGATTTGTAAGACCCCAGAGACAAGGTGGGTCCGAGCTCTCCTTAGCGGATGCGGCACAGTTCTGTCTTCTGGGGCCTGTTGAAAGAAAAACGTGACAAATTATATTTAATGGAGTTTATTTGAACAATGAATCGATAAATCAGGATGCACTAGGACCAGAAGAGGCTCAAAGAGCCCCATTTGACAGCGGGACAGGGAGCTCCTTCAGGCTGAGAATGGAAGCACGGTAGAGAAATCCCAGGATTGGCCACGGCTTGGCCTTTGCCTTATCTGTGCCTAGTGTGATCAGCTGGCTACCTGTGACTGGCTGAAACCTGGCTTTTGTTACAAAGAATGTACTCCGAAATTAGGTTTCTGCTTGTTTACTTACTATGTGAGGTTGTCCTTTGTTCTGTGGGAGGTGGAAATGCAAGACAGCCTCAGGCTACCGGGCTCCTGCTTATTTCACCTCACAGGCTCAGTTCTCTGCCATACCCGGCTGCTTGTAACCAGTTTTGAGGCATGTCAGTGACTAGGATAGAGTACCAGTGATTAGAGTAGGTTTCCTTTTTTTAATCAGCAGGGATTGCAGGTTGGCCCTATCACCACATTACTCAGTCACACAGCAACACACTTTCTTGTGTCAAAGGAAAAAGAGGTGCAGGCACAGCTGGTTCCTGGAGCCCATGTGTGGCCCTGAGACCCTTCAGGGTGTATGCTGTGCATGAAAAGTTTAGCCGCCAAGTGGGGAAACAGGCTGAAGGCTGGCCTAGGCAAGGCCTGTGCAAGCTGAGAATACAGTCTTTGCAGACCCGTGTGAATGCTCATCAGAGCACCAATCAAACAGGTTTGGAAGGGTGTCAGTGAGCCCCTCCTGGGAATGAGATGGGACACCTGCAGGGTCCGGGCCCAATGTGCATGTGCAGGTGGGGTGGGTAGAAACCCATGATGCACATCAAGGCTCAAGTGAAGCTGCAAATCCAGGCAACTGGGTTTCTTTGGGAGGCCAAGATGGGCAGATCACGAGGTCAGGAGATCGAGACCATCCTGGCTAACACGGTGAAACCTCGTCTCTACTAAAAAAATTTAAAAAAACTAGCCGGGTGAGGTGGCGGGCGCCTGTAGTCCCAGCTACTGGGGAGGCTGAGGCAGGAGAATGCCGTAAGCCTGGGAGGCGGAGCTTGCAGTGAGCTGAGATCCGGCCACTGCACTCCAGCCTGGGCGGCAGAGCAAGACTCCGTCTCAAAAAAAAAAAAA